>NC_081809.1:26600000-26892500 GCF_030704535.1 Vitis vinifera
TGAATAGTATAAATTTCAAGATAAAAAATATAATTAACAATAATAATTTGTCTTTTAATTGTCTTTAAGATGAATTAAATAAATTGGTAGAAATAGAATAAGATAACAAATAAGAGGGAATGATTGAATTAATTAATTATGGATATTAGAGGCTTTTAAGAGAATTATTTGGATTTGGGCAACCTAATGGGCTAAATGGATGTGGGCATGGGCCAATGAGGGTGGCTAGCATAGGGGGCATGGGGCCCTTCATCAACATGCCTGGGTTGGGCTCCAACTCAAGCCCAAAACCGTCACCAAGAGCTTGGGTCTGGGCTCCAACTTAAACCCAAGTTCAAGGCCAACATGGGCAAGCCCAAGGCACCCATTCTTAACATCACCTTGGGCCGGGTGCTTTAACTTAAGCCCAAATCAATTCTCATCATGGGCAAGCCCAAGGCATCATCTTAACATCAACTTGGGCTGGGATCATCAACTTGGGCTGGGTGCTTTAACTTAAGCCCAAATCAATTCTCATCATGGGCAAGCCCAAGGCATCATCTCCTTCAACTTGCCTTCGCCTGGATATCCTCTTAAGAGGGAGGCTCCCAACGCCGGCGGCACCATGGAGAGATGGGCAGTGGCGGCAGTCCCGTGGCATCCAAGAGATGTTGCCGCCATGGCGGCTGGAGAGGGAAGAAGTGATGGGGAAGATGGGTGAGGGTGGCAGCCATGCATGGAATGTGGGGTGGTGATAAAGGGGAGATGGTATATTGGTGCGTGACAGTGTGGGTATTGGGGGTGGATGATGAGCATGGTAATGGCCATGAGGAGAAGGTTAAAACAGTGCTTCATTGCTCTCCAAACAAACAAAAAAAAAAAAAAACGAAAGAGACAGCAGCATCTAAACCATAACTATGAACCATAAAACAAAACATATGCACGGATGATATTTACTTGAAACTATTAAGAGAAAAAAAAGAAGAGATCATATACATTAAGTGAGTCCAAGAGCCATGGTAAATATCATACCTCTCTCTTCTCCTCCTTTCTCTTTTCTTCCCCCCACCCCCCACCCCCCATAAAAGGGGTCTACATATTGGTTTTAAGGAAACTTTAAGAAAACATTATCAATATCGATTTTAAATATTTTATAAAATTATTTTAAAGCTGACACTATCAAATACGATCTGGTACATATGCATTAGAATAGCATTGTCAACAATGGTTTTAAACCTCTTTCAAATTTCCTCTAGAACCAACCGTGTTAATAGTGGTTTTAACAATAGAACCAACATTGACGACTACTGGTTCAATTCATATGCTAAAACCAACATTAGCAATGTTGCACTTTCTGAAACAAGTAGAAGTGTACTTTCACAATTTTATGACTATTTAGAGATGCAGAGATGCACTAGACTGGTGCAGTAACCAAATCAGAAACTTTGGTTTGTATTCAACATGAGTAGTTTCGCAATGTGCGGCAACCAAGAGTCGAGACCATTGACTTGAAGGGCAATGCTGAGAACCGATGACAACAATGGAAGAAGCAGAAGCCTCCTGAAATATCAGTAAGTTCCTATCTTCATACTCTCTATGAATCAATAAGCCGATCCATGACCAACTTGACAACTGCAGGAGCATCAACTGTGACTGCCACCTTGACTGTGGGTTTGTCAGTCCATTCGGTGACTTCAGCAAACCTGGTTTGTTTCAAAATGGTAAAACACATGATTCAGTGAAGAGGATACAAAGAGGGTAATATGACACTGAACTCTAAGATCTAGCTGCCGCATGTTTTAGGAACAGTAAGATCTTGTTCCTTGCAAGCAGGAAGAGTGACTCACTCAAGCAGGCATCACGAAGCAAGCTACAGTTTTCAGTTCCTTTTGTTCTCTCTCCATATCTAATATATGTCTTCTCCAAAAAGGCACTACGTTTGGAGATAAAACAGAATTCTTAAATTCTTATCACATAATTTCTTTTTTTTTTCACAGCTGTTAAAAATGGATTTCAAAAAACAATTCAATTTATTTATTCTGTTTAAAAAAAAAAAAAAAAAATCTTCACTAGTTGTTTTCATCAGTGTCCTACTCAATAATAGCAGACCATGCTGTGTCTCTGAAATAAGTAAGAATTGTAATAAATAGTATGCTTTAAAAAGATTGAATTTAAATGAAGCAGAGCAACCTTGAAATTAGGTAAGCAAGAATTGTAGACATGATCAATAAGTCTAGGAATACACCCTAATACTGGAGCAAATTCTTAATGGCATCTGGAAACCAAATGAAAATGAAATTAAACTATTAATACTTTCCAGCATTAAAATAGTCTATCTATTTTATTTCCACTGATTTTGATCAACACTGTTTCTTCTCTCCCTTAAACATCAACTTCCTTTAAAATTGGTTCGAGATATCAAGAAAGCATCTAATTTTTAATAAACTGGCATTTTTCCTATCATTTTTGTGATTTTAGTTTCAATCCATTTATGCAACTACACTACTAATGATCACAATGGATCATTTTGTTTTCATGTGATTTCCAAGACCCAAAAAAAGAAGTTGTGATGTTAAGTGGACAAATAATCTACCTCTTTTGTTTGTTATAAAATAGTGTGAGGCCCCTAGTGATGCCACTTGTTTGTACTCTAACAACACCTTCTGTGTAAGTGATCAGTGAGGGATTAACAGCAGCAAGAAGGGTTGTTGGATCATGGAGATAAACACCTACAAAAAGCCCAAACTATCATCAGCATGTCAAATGATCATGTTCCTACTAATTATCAGGGTTCCACTACCCCATTTCAATAAACAAACCTTTGGTGTTGTATGCATCGCGATGATAAGAGAAATAGACCTCTAAGATCTTGCACAGGTACTGGGCAAATTTCCCATTGGACTGTGCCAGCTTTTCACGATCGGCATCTACAACATTCAGACATGCATCAGAATCAATTCCAAGAGAGAAAATGAACTGTTTCCATTCTACAAAGGAAAAAATGTTCCTACTGTATGGATATATGAGATTACAAAGGTCACCTGTCAATACAACTTGATGGGTAACATTTATCCCCACAGCCAGAATGTCTGCTCCACTTGTGAATACAATATCTGCAGCTTCTGGATCGCCAAATATCTGATCATTCCATCCAGAGACCAAAGAGGATTAGAGAGAGAGAGAGAGAGAATAGTATCACAATGTAGGTAGGAAGAATGGAGATTGCTTCAGAAGGTTTAGTTTCAAAGCTTATTTATAAAAGAAATAATTGCAGAAATAGATAAACTTCAGCACAGGTTATGCTCAACCATGATACCTCCCACCCTCCTGCCTCTTGACTACGAATGAAGAAACAACAAACATGTTAAACCGAAGCAGTTTAGACAAGTCTTGTTACTAGACCTGCGAGACAGAATTATAGCAAACCCACCACATCTACTATAATCCAATGAAGAGTTAAAAACTAAAAATGCATAATGGGGATGCTATAGTAAGACATATTGTGGGCCTTTAGAGGTCACATTGATGCCATTTTGTATCCATGCACACAGATTTGAAAAACTTACATTGGCCTCAGCTGCTGGATTCACATTCCCATTTACAGCAAAAGCACCACCAAGAAGAACAATCTGCCCAATGTTTTTGGAAAACCCAGGATCTAGTTCAATAGCCTGTAATCAATAGTAGATATGTTAGGAAATGTTAAAAGGTGGAACTTACATTCAAAACCCATGCCAAATGATCAAGTCCCTGACCAGTGCAATATTTGTAAGTGGACCCAGTGCCACCACTGTGACTTTTCCAGGATAAAGTTTAGCTTGCTCAATAAGAAAAGCAGCTGCTGACTGTTCAATTGGCTTTCCTGCTGATGGAGGGAAGTTTTGGTTTCCAAGTCCATCCGCACCATGGACAAAATCAGCAATACGGAGTTTTGTACCTTTCTTCACAAAATGAAAAAAAAAAAAAACAGAGATAGTCATGAGCCACACAACCCAGAGCACAAAATTAGTTGTATAATTTAACTTGTGCAGGTGTATTTTCCATTTTGTGGCTAAGAGTTTCATCACTAGTCATGAGTTCCAAAGTAGGGCTAACATAAAAAAAAATTGGTAAATTATCGACAAAGGTAAGCAAACTATTCAATGAATTAAGTACAATAAACTTGATATGTCCGTAATCTAAAAAAGACTCAGATTTCACAGTTCTTCAAACAGTAACACCAGTAAGGCATGTAACAAGTGGTGGAAACCAATTCCACTCCAAACTTCAACGAAAAATTTTCAACAAATCAGCACCAAACATGGCATAATCACATAACCAAATCTTTCTGCTACAACATATTCCTGAAATCAGTTTGTTTCATGGGGCCATTGATTGAAATGAGTTGCGGTTGATAAGTGATTTTTATTGCAATAACGAAGTTGAAATGAAGAATTTTTCTTTCAAACTCTACAAGGATGGACTTGAAGTTATCTTATCAACTGTGCAAACAACAGTAGATGCAATTTTTATTTATAAGCAAGCAAGGAAAATATTATAATATATATAAGCTTTACACCAAGGTACACAAGGTCTATAACATGGGTACTAAAAGGCTTTGCTGGAAAGTGAGTACAGCCTATTCAATCACTAAAGTGCTCTTTCCTGAGAAATCTAGTGTTATGGGATAGCATGTATAGATTCCATTAACATGGTTGAAATAAACAGATCGATTACATGGTATGTAAAATACTTTCCAAAACCCAATTGAATGCTATTTTAACATACATAATGTGCTGAAAAAAAATAGTTGAGAGTTCTTTATTACAGAGTACGAAAAATAGCACAGAACTGATATCAAGAAACCAGTACAGGATAATTAAAAAAAGTGGTGGAATGCTAAAAGATGAGCGCATACAGTTATTGTCACATGAGATCCTTCAGCCACTGGGATATCTGTCCTCCCCGCGATCTCCAACTAAACCCATAAACACAAAAATCACACTCAATATTATTACTTGATCAAAATTTCAATCTCAGACAGAGAGTACTGATTCAAATCAACAAGATGAAAACTACTCTAAAGCTATTAGAAAACGTAAGTAACAGCGATTCATAAAGTCTCAATAGGATTAATTACGATTACACACAAGAAACTTACCAAATGTAAAGCATTTCTAGTGGCCAGAGTGGTGTAGACGTTGCCGTAGATGGTAGTGAGTCCGATGACGTCCACTTCGGGTGACTGCAGAGCCACAAATATGGCCATGGCATCATCTGAAGATGCATAAATCGAAAGAGGGATAAACCGAGTGAATTAGGGCAGATTATTACAGAGAGAAATGGATTAAAATTGAGATTTTGGAGTGACGATCCGTTTGGCTGAGCAAAGGAAGGCAGCATACCGATCCCAGGGTCTGAGTCAATGATAATCTTCTTGGGTTCCGCCATGGCGAGGAGATGAATTGTACCAAAACGTAACAGCAGAGGATCCGATTAAACGCCTGTGAGTCTCCAACCCGAGGTTATAAAAGAGAGGACCGTTTAATGGAATTTGATTCAAATAAAAATAATACACATCTCGCGTAGCGTTACCAAAAGTGTCTTCCAACGAAGTGGACTTTTTATTTAAATAATACTAGCCATAAATTATAATGCACACGCGACACGTGTCAAACAATAATAATTATTTTTATATATTATTTTATTTATTTTAATATAATAATTTAAAATTTGTATAAATTTCTAACTAATTTTAATTGTATTTGATTTTTTTTTATATTTTTTTTAAGAGTACAATAAAACAGTGTTTTTTAATTTAATATTTTTTAAAAACCAAACATAATATTAATGTTGTATAATGACATATATATATAAACATCTTTAAGAGTTCTCAATCGCCTATCATCGAATGCTTTTAAGACTATTCAACTAACAAAACATTTTTCAATCAAACCTTTTATCGTTAAAAATAATAAAACTTGCATATTTTTTCATTTATATTAAGAAGTTATGCTCTAATGTTTTTCTTGTTAAATAAAAATAAATAAATAAAAACACTTGTTATCCAAATCCTAAACCATTATCACACCTCATCAATATTTTTAGAATTGGATTGATTATTGAATTGAAAAAGTTAGTAGTTGAATTTTTAAATGGGAAAAGTTATATGATTGAATTGTGACCAAATAACATTGACTGAACGAGACGGTTTATCTAAGTTAACGGTCCAATCCTGGATTCAAACTAAAATATATGACATGTGTGATTAATCCCTTATTTGTACAGGCTTGAGTGACCATTTTAATCTGGATGGTTGACATTTTGATTGGCGTTTAAATGAAAAGGTAAGGGGTCCGAAGAAAAGATAATATAAAAGATGGCATAACTGTAAAATGAGAAGGAAAGTTGGGGTGAAAATAAAAGAAACAAAGAAATGAAGGGTGTCCGCATCCCTCCAAGTCCTGTTTCAAAATCATTTTCTTTCTTTCCAAACAGGCAGCAGTAGCAGCAGGGAAGTGCAGATCTTGCTCTTTAATTTCGTCTACTTTCCCATGTTTACACAATGAACCTACCCCCACCACCCCCACTATCCTCATCCTCATCATCAACTTCAACTTCAAAGTTGCAAAACAAGTGGTCTCCAGCACCGGCAGATCTGAAGATGGACCGGAGAAAGAAGCAGAGGCCTCGAAACCCTTTGAAGGATCTCAACCACGTTGCCACCACCATTTCCAGCACCAACTCCTCCTCCTCTTCTTCCCAGTCTATTGAAGTCCCTAGAGGCTGTCTGCGCTTCCTTCTTTCTAATTCTTCTTCTTCCAAATCCCCCCGTTACAGGCCTAAAGCGCTCTCCAAAACCCCCAAATCGGCCCCAAATGCCCGGATTTCGAAACCCTCTAAATCTAAACCCCGAAAGGAGAACATCCCAAAACGTGCAGTTGGAGATGAGCTTCATAAGCCTAAGAAAAACCCACCTTGCCTCTACCAGTGGCAGTCAAGAGGTCCCCATAAGACAAAGCCGAATGCTAATTCAGATAAAATATCATCTGGGTCTGAAGATTTGAAGCAGAAGGGGTGCTTGGTGAGGGGAGTTGATGAGGCTGGTGAGGCTATTCAGGCCAGCCTGAGAGGTGTTGCCGATGAAAATTCTACTCCTGTGAGTAAGTTACCATCTGGGTCTAGTTTGGATTTTGCATTTGATAAGGCTGTGGAAGAGAACTCAAATGGTAGCAACAATAAAACACCTCCTGTTCAGCCCTCAGTGTCTCCAGAGATACAATGTGGGTCATCTCTGATGGCCATAACGCCTGCTTGTTATGGTGCAGGCCACGTTCTTTCTGGGGTCACTGATAAGAGGAAATGCAGGGCTAGGGGGATCCTTACAATAGGGGAAAATCATATGCTAAGCTTTGATAAATGTAAGGCTTTTGATAATGATGTTCAAAGTGGTGTAGGTTCTGTTGACGATTCTAGAGTCTCTGTGGTCCCTTTACCTACTGAAGCCTCAATGCATTGGCTCTTATCTCCTCAAGGCAAGAAGGATGAGAATCTGAAGGAAGGTTCTGAAAACCCATGTGGAAGGTTGGCTTTGTCTCCTTCTCCGCTTTCAGATATGTGTAATTTTAGTGACAAAACTACTAACACCATTACTAGTAGTAGTAGTATTGATAGGAGGAGTAGGAAGTCTCTGCTTTCGCCAACTGGACTCCATGAATTTCAAGGGTTTCCAGGGTCTTTATCTGATTACATGGTTGGTTGTTCTTCCTTGTCTCCACTGCATGTTACACCTTGTTGCAAGGCACAAGAAGAGACAAAGTACCGGTATAGCCTTGTTGAGGAAAGTACTCCAATATCCATGAGAACTGATTCATTGGGTAGTGGGAATGTTATTCAAACTCCACAATCAGATTCAAGTTCAGATAGGCATGCTGGGTCGTCTTTGTTAAATGCAGATGTCTGTAAGGACCGACAATTTGAATCTGAGCTTGACTCATTGGCAGAAGTTCTTCAGATGACAAGCTTTTCTCCAAAGAGTCATATATCAATGTGGGATCCATCTGGCTTGAGTTCCCAGTTTGATCAACTGCCTACACCTTATAATTCAATCGACCTTAGCCGACTTCAAAAGACGTTGGAGAGGGCTTCTTGGAATTCTAGTTCTACATTAGAGAATGTGTCACATTCTCAGATGAGGATATCATGGAGAGAAGGTTTAATCAGTCGGATTTTTGAGATGGATGAGTTGGATTGCTGCAGATGCTTATCTGATGAAGAGGAAGATGCTAATGGCTGCAGTGATGACCAGCTTAAATCCCATCTAAGTCCTGGACTCAATGTTGATGTAGGGAATGATCAGATTTTAACCGCAGATTTTGGGTCTTCAAAATTCTTAGATTGTAAACCAGGTGCTGATAGAAAAGGCAAAGAAAAGCTTCTTCCTCAGAGACCAATTGCTTGTGCAGAGTCCGTAAGCACTGATGGAGGTGGCCTGGTCGCTTCAGGGGATTCAGACTGGACCTTATGCTACAAGAACCATTTGTTTGAAGAATAATTTATTGCATTTGTTCTTCTTCGTTTCTTTAGTAAGTGCAGCTAAACTTAGGTCAAAGTGGTTTTCTCTTGGTGGTAATCAATAGTAGCCACTCAAGAATCACTTATGTATTCTATTTTTTTTTTTCCCTGTAATTTGATGTTCAATTGTGTTTCACAAAATTTCTTTCATATATTATATTTTCTCTTCATTCCATTGTATGGAATGCATCTATACGTGTTTTCTGCTCTGAAACTGAAACTAGAGACCAATTTATTGGAGGATCAGACAAAGGTTAATTGATTTAACAGGTGCTAAACAAAATGTGATAAGCGCTTCTGTACTCACCTAGTTACTCCTATTAGGCAGTAGTTTGAGTAATCAAATTGCTTTCACTTTTAATGATCATCCCTTATGATACCTGGGATATTTATCTTCAACACACGATATTAAAATGCATTGGTAGGAAAGACTGCTAAACTCTGACTTGCTAATATAGATATAGTCATTTTATATAACAATACCTGGTTATTGGCTTGAAACCAATAGAACCTGGCACAGGGTTCTGTAGTATGCAGATTAGGAATAGGTATGCAGTGCCAGTTTGCTGCTTTGAACATGGTATAGTGGGCAAAGCTTATTTAGATTACACAATTGGAATGTGTTAAACCAGCAAGGGGAAGACCTTACTAGGATAGAATCTCCACTTAAATTACCTGAACTAGGAATTTTAGAACTTTTTTTTTACTTTGGATGTACTAAAACCCCCCCCTCCTCTTAGCTTTCTGTTTCCTAAGAAAGCCCAGTTTCCTGATTCCAATCAGTTACAGGAAGTCCAGTATTATAATTTGCTTGTTTTGTTAGAAATCTACATTTTTCTTAAGGGTAGAACCCAATTCACCAAAATTTAGCAAGGAAATTGCTTGTAACTGAACAAAATCATGTTTAGGTGAATCTTCGCTAGCATTAATAAGATGGGAACACCTATGGAGTTCCTCTAATTTAGTTCTATTAGGTGTTTGGATGTGTCTGTATTTCTTTTCCTTAACATGTTTTGTAAGAAGAAAACAACTATTATCACTTATGTCTGCTCATTTATTCATAGAAAACTGTTCTATGTGTTTTCATCCTGATTTCTATCTGGTTGAAGGCTGTAAAGTTCATGATGAACACAACTCACAGGTTTTCACTTACTTTTTAGCTCTGACAGGGAAGGAACTCATTTTTCTCTTTACTCAACTGTTCAAAAGAGAATGATTTGTGCTTTTTATTTCCTACCATCTTCTGATATGTTAATTTGAAATATAGTGCAATAGACAATAGTAGTCATGTTCGAATGCCATAGGTGCTTGGGTGAATGCATTATAAGGTAGGGTATGCACATTTCTTGATAGCAATTGCTTTTAGGAGAGTTGGTAGCGTTTGAGGTCCTACAAGTGGTATTAGAGTCAAGGTCATGGGTTCGAATCCCAGGAGTGTTGCTGGGAGGAGGTTGTTGGCAGATTGGAGGTTGGTCACGTCCATCAACTCCCCTTATGTTCAATTGCCATGGGCACTTGGGTGAATGCGCACTATAAGGCTAGGGCATGTGCCTTTCCTGATAGTAATTGCTTTTATGAGAGTTGGTAGCGTCTGAGGTCCTACAAGTCACAATCCATTTGTGTTTAATTAGTAAAACAAATAGAAAAACAATTTAGTGATCCACACAGAAGTACTTTGATGGAATATCCAAAAACCATTGTAATAATTGATAATATGTCTATAAAAAATAGTTCTCGCTATTTTTCCCTGTGATGCATTATATATGTCCTGTCCAAAAGCTTTGTCTGAAGATATTTTGTTCAAATTTGGTCATCTAAGTTTTTTCCTTTAATTTTCTATCATTCATGAGAGATGTTAGAATTAGTTCTATTTCTTGTGACATGATTTGCTAGGTGGAGAGATCCATACATCTTCCTTCTATTGTTTGTCTCTAAATGAAGATTTTCAGAAAATGGTTGTATTAGTTACTTCATATTCTCTTGTGACTGAAAACTGATCTGAGCTTACACTTTCGAATAAAGGCACTAGAACTGCAATAATTGGTTTTTGATGGTATTGTTAAATAATTTTTGTTCTCTCATGAGATGCTGGTATTGAACCCATCTGTGATATCTGGATTAGATTTCATACTTAATATCACACTTCTCTGGTGGGAGACTGCCTTAGGGGCACAGTAAAGTTAGCTCCATTCTGCAGCAATAAGTAGGTGTATGGCTGGGTCTTTGCCTTTTAATTTCGTCACTAACCCACTGAAGGGATTGATGTCATTAGACACTTATAGGCCAGAGTAGCAGAAAAGTAGGCAGGGAAAGAACTTATTTGGCAATCCTATTGTAGCAATGAACCCATTTATTCCAATTTGCATATGGAAGGGTGGGTGAGTGTAGGAAGAACCAAACTTGAAACCAATTATTTATTGTTATTGTAGAAGGGAAAAAAATCATGTGGCACCTAGGCATTTAACATTGTATAAGAATTTCTAATGGCCACTATCATTTAAGGCTCCCCTTAGTGTTTTATTTGTGAAGAAAATATGGAAACAGAACAGCATCTGTACTTTGTACTGGATACCATGTTTGCTTCACATTTGTCCATTGGTCCTAAGGATTGGCTAGACAGAATCAGTAACCGGGTTGAATTATTTCCCTCTTATGTCAATGGGGCGCTAATATTTAGCATTATCATGAGTCCTTCATGGAAATTATGTGAAGTTTGAAATGGGAAATGCTCTTTGGATGTTCCCCATTGTGATCTAGAGGTAGATCCAAGTCAATTGTGAAAGCTTGGTTGCTGTGGGAGCTGAGAGAGGTAGCTGGACAACATAGGGGTATGTTGGTTGCTAGGATACTCCATCATAGAGGATAGAATTTCTGTGCATCTTATGGGAGGTTGAATCATTTGGGATGGGCTGTTAACTTTGCTCAAGCTAGAATTTAAGGTAACTCATGATAGCGGAATCCTTGCCTTGAAAATCACTAAAGAACTAGTCATGAGAGATTCCTTGAATGTGTTCTCATGTAAGTTTTGTCCATCAGAAGAATTTATCATCCTTAGAGTAGGTGATGTAGAGGCATCCAAAAAGCTCGCCAATACAAAACAGGTGCACTAATGAACTTACCTTAGGTCCCTAAAATTTCATTCTTCAGAACATATTTTTGTTTGAGATATTCTGTTATGCCTTTTCTTTTAGTTTTTGCAGATTGTTGATCAAGTGATTTGTTTAATTAATGTAAATGATTCAAATCACAAGATATTAAGAGCAATCCAAGAGCTAAGATTGCAGAGTTGCTTTGAATTAATTAAAGTTACAAGTTTGGAGTTGTTCTTAGGTCTCATAAACCCTAGAAGCTTGTAAAATTTTGGCACCACGACTGGCCCAAAATTAAGAGGATGGATTCCCCTTTTGTAGCACCAAGGGTTAGACCTTGTGTGATCTTGTTCAACCAAGTTCCTTTGCCAGGTAAGTCTTAATTTAGAATGCATGTGCCTAGTGTTAATCAAGTGATAGACATGACCTGTAATTCAGCCAATCTTATGAGGGAAATTTCTTTGGGGGTTGTTCACTGGAAGCTACTTTCTTTTGACAAGTTGTTATAAGAAAATGGGTTCTTATTAAAGTCGTTGCGGTACACAGAATTGGTTGGTTTCCAATTAAATTTGCTGTATGCTAGTACACCCTAAATTTTGTACAGGAAGTCAATAACGGTGGGGGGAAGCATGTAGAGAGATCATAACCCCAATTTTGAAACTGCCAACCACATATCTGTCTGCTCATCTTTTTCCAATTCCCTGTCTTAGGATCAGAGGCATCAAACCACGACTTTGTTGTAATATTGGAACCCAGGGAAACAAAACCCAGGTGCTATTTCAACATAGCCTTGAAAAAAATAAGGATGTATGGCAACTGACGGCAACATCTACATCAAATATGTCCAACTGCGACTTTGCAACTAAACATATTTAAGCTTATCTTAAGCAGTTGCCATGTCATCTAAAATCTTAGATTAACACATTCCACAAGAAATCTCTGAACATCGTGAGTCATGATGTAGGTGAAGATTATTTTTTCATCTTTGTTGGCACATACATACATATATACAAATAGTGATAGAGATATGAGAGTTGATATATTAAGTTTTTTTTTTTTCAAATTTTATTCAATCTTCTTGTTGGAGAAGAGACATGGAATTTTTATAATTACGGTTTTTGAAAATCTTCCAAGGTGGGTTTGGTGCATAAGAAAGTGAGTTACACAACTTTATGTTTGCTTTGTTAAACTCTCAACCTATCAACGCAGGTTGTTTTTGTCAAAGGGCAGCTTTGTTGTCCACACTTCTTTTCTTATTTTAGCCCACAATTGTTTCCTTATTTCTCCATTTATTATTCTGTACAGTTATCATACATTATTTGACAGATTATAGTTTACATGTATAGGGCTAGAATCATGCGGGAATTTATTTGCTTTTATTTGCTTTCCATGTATAGCATCCTTGTAAAGTCTATATATAATATACAAAACTCAAAGTCAAGGTATTCGACCATTCACACAATATTTTGACATAGTATCAGAGCAAGGTTGCTAATTTTTCTTCCCTCAAATTCTTTTCTATCTTCTCGGTTTCGGAGGTGCCTCTCGTGTCTTTCGATCAAGTCTGTGTTGATTCGTGCTGTACCCAACCACAACCATTTTTCTCGGTATTTCTGTGGTTGTCGTGAGTCAGTTTTCTTCTAGGATTTTTTTTTTGGTCCATCATTTTCTCTCGGGTTCTATTATTTTCTATGGATTCTGCACCTGTGTGTGTTAAGTTTACAAGCACAAATTATCTACCTGGGCATTTCAGTTTGAACTTTTTCTCAAGGGAAAAGACCTTTGGGGTAATCCCAATACTTAGATCTTATCTCATGTATTGAACTCTGATTTACCTGGTAATAAGGATCGTTCTTCTTTATCTCTTGAGTGTGATTCTTGCAAATTTGGTAAAAGTAAAACTCTTCCATTCCCTTTGCATGCAAGTAGAGCATCTCACTGCTTTGATCTTATCCATAGTGATGTTTGGGGACCTTCCCCGGTTAGTTCACATGAGAAATTTAAATATTATATGACTTTCATTGATGATCATAGTAGATTTACTTGGGTCTACTTTCTTCGCTCTAAATCTGAGGTATTTCGTACTTTCACCGAGTTTTTAGCGTATGTTGACAATCAATTTTCTATTTCTATTAAGACATTACGCACAAATTCCGGTGGTAAGTATTTGTCTACTGAGTTTCAAGCATTCTTGGCTTCTAAGGGTATTATTCATCAACGTTCATGTCCTTCTACTCCTCAACAAAATGGAGTTGCCGAACGCAAAAATCGTCATCTCCTAGATGTGGTACGTACTCTCTTGTTAGAATCTTCTGTTCCATCCATGTTTTGGGTAAAGGCTCTGAAAACTGCTACTCACTTGATTAATCATTTACCTTCTCAAGTCCTACATATGGAGTCTCCCTATTTTCGCTTTTTTGCTAAGCAACCTAGTTATGATCACCTTCGTATTTTTGGTTGTGTATGCTTTATTCATTTACCTCCTCATGAGTGACATAAATTATCTGCTCAATCTGTTCGATGTGCTTTCTTGGGATATAATATGTGTCAAAAGGAATTTGTTTGCTATGATCCCACATTACATCGTACACGTATTTCTAGGAATGTTATTTTCTTTGAAAATCAACATTTCTTTCCTATATCCTCTTCTATTGTGCCATCCTTTTCTACTGTGGTCCTCTCCTCTTTTGAGCAACAGTTCTCAGATCTTCATCCAGTCAGTTCTCGCTTTCAACTAGGTATTGTGTATACGAGATGCTCCCGTCCACAGTCTCTTTTGGTGTCTCACCTGATATCTGATCCTACCACGCTCCAGATTTAGTTAGTTGCAGCACCTCCAACACCTTTAGTACATCTCTCTTCTTGAATGTCTGTACCTCCAAATAGGTATGAATTTCCCTCTTCCAGTTCTGGCAATTCTATTTCAACCCTTACTGTTGCATTGTCCAATTTTGATATTCCCACATACTACTCACATGTTGCCAAGCATGATTGTTGGCGACAAGCTATGCAGGAAGAAATTGTCACTCTAGAGGCCAATCACACTTGGGACATTGAGCCTTGTCCTCCCACTATTGTTCCTCTGGGTTGCAAATGGGTTTACTCAGTTGAGGTCCGATCTGATGGAAGTTTGGATCGTTACAAAGCTCAACTTGTTGCACTTGGGAATAATCAGGAATATGGTGTCAATTATGAAGAGACCTTTGCTCCTATGGCTAAAATGACTACTATTCGTACGATTCTAGCTCTTGCTGTTTCAGTGATTGGCCACTACATCAGATGGATATAAAAAATGCTTTTCGTCATGGGGATCTTAAAGATTGTATTTATATGAAGCCACCCTCGGGATTGTTTCCCTCTCCGACTTCACATGTGTGTAAGCTTCGTCGCTCTCTTTATGGTCTCAAACAGGCTTCGAGGGCCTAGTTTGATAAATTCCGTACCACTTTATTACAATTTTCATTCAGGCAGAGCAAGTATGACACTTCCTTGTTTCTTCAAAAATCAGACATGGGTATTGTTGTTATTTTGGTTTATGTTGATGATATTGTGATCACTGGTTCCGATTCTGCTTTACTTGGTCAGCTCAAAACTCATCTCTCCGAGTCCTTTCATATGAAAGATCTTGGGTCTCTCACACATTTTCTTGGTCTTGAGGTGCATCATAGTCCCTCTAGTATTTCCCTTAATCAATATAAGTATGCGAGTGACTTGGTGGTTACAACTGGTTTACAAGGGGCTACTTTTGTTGATACTCCCATGTAATTAAATGTCAAGCTTCGCAAAGAGGAGGACGACTTACTTGCTGATCCCAATTTATAGAGGAAGTTAGTGGGTAGCCTTGTTTATCTCACCATTACTTGACCAGACATTTCTTTTACTGTACAACAAGTTAGCCAGTTCCTTCAGACTCCTCGTCATCTTCATTTGGCTGCTGTCCATAGGATCATACGCTATGTTCAAGGCACTTCTACTCGTGGCTTGTTCTTCCCTGCAGGCAATTCTACTCGCCTTGCTGCTTATAGTGATGCTGATTGGGCTGGTTGTGTGGATACCCGTCGCTCCATCACTGGTTGGTGTGTGTTCTTAGGTGATGCATTGATCTCTTGGAAAAGTAAGAAGCAAGACAGAGTCTCTAAGTCATCTATGGAATTTGAGTACCGGGCGATGTCTCTTGCTTGTTCTAAAATCATTTGGCTTCGAGGTTTGCTTGCGGAGTTAGATTTTTCTGAGACCGATCCTACACCTCTACATGCCGATAATACAAGTGCTATTCAGATCATGACTAATCTTGTCTATCATGAGCGCACAAAGCATATTGAAGTGGATTGTCACTCTATCTGTGAAGCCTTTAAAGCTCGTGTTATCACTCTTCCACATATTTCCACTGACTTACAAATTGCTGATATCTTCACCAAGGCTCTCCCTCGTCATCGACATTGCTTGCTAAGTAGCAAATTGATGCTTGTTGATCAACATGTATCAATTTGAGGGGGACTGTCAAAGAACAACTTTGTTGTCCACACTTCTTTCCTTATTTTAGACCACACTTTTTTTTCTAATTTTAGCCTACAATTGTTTCCTTATTTCTTCATTTATTATTCTGTACAGTTAGCATATATTATTTGACAGATTATAGTTTACATGTATAGGGCTAGAATCATGCAGAATTTATTTGCTTTTATTTGCTTTCCATGTATAGCATCCTTATAAAGTCTATATATAATATACAAAACTCAAGGCCAAGGTATTCGGCCATTCACACAATATTTTGATAGTTTTCATCATAGGTAATGTAGTGAAGAAGAATTAGTTAGTAACTTAGGCATCCATGTTCATTAGGCACAGTAGAGAAGAGCAGCCGTGTGATAGGCATAGACAGTAGCAAATAACAATCTGTGAGGATATACTTTATATTCTCTAGTCTGTTTTTCTTAACTAGTTCAAAATGTTAGAATATTAGAGATCTTAACATTTATGGTGAAAGTTAGTGCATATAAGGGATGTCCTTTTCTATGACACATGACAACGATAGAAATTATAGCAAACCTACCCCATTAAGCAATGAATATTGGTAGAGGGCAGGCAGGTGTTTGCTTGACATGGCAAATGGGTGGACATACCTAAGCTTTGATCGAGTCAACAAAGAAAGATATCCTTCTTGGTTCTGCAAAACCAAATAAGAAGAATGAACCAAGAAGAAGCACATGATCGTTTCTTGATCTGAATTGTGGATTCACTTTGATTTTCCACTCTGATATTATCATATGTTATCTTAAGATTGAGTGGAACCAATTTGCAAAATCTTCTTGTTCTAGTTTTTGGAAAAAAAAAAAAACTGTCGCTGTTGACCCCAAAAATGATGATCTTTTCAAGTGTATCATGGTTGAGTCATTAGTTCAACTCCCTTTTCTTGGTGCTTGTAGAACCACTAGTTTGAACCTCAAAGCTGGCCCACAGAACTACAGAAAAAAGGAATAAATTTTTGTGATTACTAAGTCAAAAATTCAAAATGACGTGTGGGGACTTCTGAAAAAAATTGGTGGTGGACTAAATATATCACGACCAAGCACAAAAGGCAAAGTCTTCCAATTCCCATTGCCCACTTCCTTCACATAATATACTCTGCTCCTTTCTCTACACAGGGAAAGAAGAAAACACCCAAGGTCTTAGATGGAGGGTCTCATCCCTGTGGTTTACAAGGCAATCAAGAGAAGCAAGACTCGCCGGCAATATGAATGTCTCTCCTCTGGCGCTGCTCAAAGCTACAATATTCCAGATTTCTATGTCAGCAGCCAGAATTATGTAAATACAGAATCCCCATCTGAGAAGATTGCAGGCTTCCATGCAGAGAGGAATGATCATCGGCGGCATAAGTCAGTTGGAGATTATTCCAACCAGTTCTTCTCAGTGGAGGATAGGGTAAAGGGTGCTGGTAGTCCTCCTCTTCCCCCCAAGAAACTTGTGAGGTTTAGGAGCCACAGAATGTTCTCTTGTGTAACTGGTGCCTAGAAGCTAGAGGGCACCATTCGATGATGACCAAAATGTTGTATACCCTGTAAACTTTTTATTGTTTTGCTTTAATTGGGAAGGAAAGGAAATGTTGTTTTGTTCTTTGCTTGCAGCTAGCCTCTTTCCTCCTTTTGTTCTAATCAGGAGTCTGCAACTTGGAAGTACAACTATGTGATCTGCATATGGCAGAGCTCTGTGTTGAAGCTTGAGATCTTCTCAGCCTGCTGACATGAACCAGGGGCTCTAACCAAGCTCAACCAGGGCATAACAGAGGTACAAACATGGTAAAATTATGGGAAGATACCCAATCCCCAGACCATCTCAAAATTGAGACCTTTTAGGGTGTTAAAGCTTGTTGTTTGAGTAATCCAGTTGTTGAACTTCACAAGGCCAACAACTTTCACCAACTAATGACTTTTTTCCACTTTGGTTCTGAGGCTGATAATAACTTACCTGCCTGCAAGTACTCTTGCTTCATTTGCAGCTATGGCTGTGAGATATGCCGATCTGCGAATTAGCCAATCCTGTATTCTACTTTACTAATCGATTTCCACTCAATCTCAGAGATTTATGCATTTGATTAACTTTTCCAGCTGGCATACTTATTCCATTATTTGGAAAAGACAACCAGAGTAGCTGTCCTGTGGAAGGAGATGGGTCCACTACACCTTTTGGGTCCACCGATTTTATTTTAGCCTCTAGGGAAACATCAGCCTAAAGCGATGGTGTCATGTGTAATTACTCCCTGCAAGATAAAGATTTGGTGTCATGATCATGATCCTATGTCCCAATGTCCAATGAAACCTATTTCTATCCGGCTTAGGTTTGTAAGTGAAAAAAATCCCACAAATTCATCAAAGTCAATCACAATATGAAGCCTCAATATGTTTTCAAAGTTCAAACTCTTGTGCAAAATTTGCAGGTTGGATTTGGTCAAGTCTAGGGTTTTAATTCTCCAATGCTGGCCCTGAACCCATGTATTCACCGACTTGGTCATGGCTGGCTGCTTACCCTATTCATAGGCCCTAGCTTGAGTGCCTAGAGGTTAAGGGCATGTTGGGTTGTTGTTTTTGAAAATTGTCGTGAAAAACGGTTTTTGAGGATAATTTTTTGTGTTTTAAATATATATATATTTGGAAACTGATGGAAAACGTTCAAAAAGTCATGTTTGATTGAATTAATAAAAATAAATAAATAAATAAAACAAAAAAGAAAGTTATTTTTTTAATTAATAAAATATTTTTTTTCATTAATTTGATATTATAGATATAAAAATAATTTGTATATACATAATTTATTTAAATTAAAAAAAATTATTCCATTTTAAAAATTTTATACCAGTTATAATTTTTTTAAACAAATGATGATTTTGTAACTATGTATAAGTATATTAATTTCAATAATTTAAGGAAGAAGAAAGGGTTTGCGGGTGGAGATGTGGTGGTTGGATGGAGTTCATATTTTTGAAAATATAAAAAGCAATTAAGGAAAAAAAAAACGAAAAATAATCTATTATTTGAACAGAAAAAAAACATTGAAAACATCTTTTTATTGTTTTCAAAAAAGTGATTTTTGAGAATACGAAAAACACAAAAAAAACAAAAACATTCCTTATTTCCCAAACAAGTTTTTTGTGTTTTTTATTTTTAAGAACAAAAAACAGTTATTGAAAACAGGACAAGACTTATACCGGCCTAGAGGAACTTAAAAGCACTATTTGAAGACTCGGTTGCCTACTTGCCGGGAGAGCTCACTTCCTTCATTCATCTATTTAAAAAACAACCCTAAATTTCTTGTTTTAACAATAATGGCTTTGTAGAAAGCTCAATATTTGGGGGTATAATAAATGTTTTGTGCTCATAAATCCAGTGGTCCAAAGCTCAATGTGGAAGCTAAGTTTAGGTCAGTGGTGTTTTGAAAACGGCAAAAATAGCTTAGACAATGATCAAGTTTGTCAGCATGTGGCAGCCGCCTCCCACCCACCCACCCGCCCGCTCTCTTGTTTTTATGTGCTTGTTCTTAAGTTCATAGAAATAAACAATATTGGTGTGGTCATAGACTCACAGTGGACTTTGATTCTGAGTAATTGGGTTCACACAGAGATTGGATGAGACTTTGATATATAGCTATGGGTTGGGTCCAAAAATGTGAATACCCAACCCTACAATTTGTGAGCCCATACCATCCAAATCCGTTTCATCCACCTTGTCCATATTTATTAGTGTTGCAAACAAAGATACGTCAGGTAGAAACCAATTTGCCCCTCCTTAAGATGATGGTTTTCAATTCAAGATGGAGTTTATAACAACACTTGAGTTGGATGAGAGATTAGAGGCTGTTTGGAAACTGTTGCTAAAACTGTCTTCTAGTTTAAAAAAATGCATTGAACAAATTTTGGATGGAAAACAATTTATTAGAATATATTCTAAGAAGAGGACAATTTTTAAGAATAAATTTAAAATGTTTTTAATTGTTTTTTCTTTAAATTTTTTTGGTCAAATGTTTTGAAAATATGTAAAATAGGTCTTTGAGTTTTTGTATTGCACATAAGTGCATGCTAGCTTCATAAACAATAGATTATTTTATAAAACATAATTCTGTTCCTAAAACCAACTGAAAATAACTTTTAACAACGGTTGTCAAAAACTAATGTTTTGAGAATTGTTTTAAAAAATGTGGCTAATAGAGAATAAATTTTCTTTTCAAGTGTGCTACTTTTTACATTTATTAACACTAGTGGAAAGTTGTCACTTTAATCACCTAATATTTAAAAAGTGAGTACACTCACTATGAAGTGATTCGTAGAGTGGAGATAAAAGTTCAAAGCTTCCTTTTTGGGTACGGAGAGGATATAAAGGCCCATTGAACCCTTTTAGTTTTTATCTTGGTAATGGAGCATGGAAGGGACCATTGTGAATAAGGTGCTCAACAAGGTTTTCCTCAATGTTTTCAGAACCAGACCGATCATTGAATTAAAAAAGTTATCAATTCACGGTTCATTGGTAAAATCTATCTGTATGCAGGTAATAAAGAAGTATACGGTTTTATTAGCAGCCTGCCATTGCGAGGTTAGAAATGGGGGAGTTCCCAAGGCCACTATTTCATAAGGAAGACCTCTCATCTCTGTATATATCTATCTGTTCAAGTCCTTATCCCTCATCTTATTTAGGGTAATATTAATAAGAATACTATCAATCTAAACAATGCTGTTGATTGTTGCCCTAGAAGACAATTGTGGTGCACATCAGAAAAATGAGTTTGAAAACCAATGCTACCACTAGCAGTAGAGATGCAGTTTAATTTAGATCAAGTCGATTACTATATCTGTTACCCTCCATTAGGGGGAAGAATCGAAGTACAATTCAGAGGCGAGGTGTCCAACTGCTTTAACCCTCATCCTTTAACTTCTAACAAAATATTTTCAATGGTCCAAATACAAACACATCTTCCATCTTCATAAGAAATCATAACAAACCTCAAAGGTGATCAATGTTGAATCAGCAGATGACAGTTTTAGTGGGCCACACAGAAAAAGTGAGCATCATTTGCAGCGTTTGAGAGACAAAGACATACCATCTATGCAGACAGGCAAAATCAGAAGACAAAAGAAGGATCATCAAACTAAAAAAAAAAAGGTTCCAATTCAGAGTAAACAATAACTATTTGTGCACGCACACCCATGAATGAGAGAGGGGGGGGGGGGGGGGGGGGGGGGGGGGAGGGGAGGAGAGACACAGCCGTGGTGTGATGCATTATCCTGAATGTGTTTGTTGATGATCATCTAATCATCCTGCCATGAGCGTTAAACATGACTAACAATGACTAGATGACCAGCAACAAAACATATTCATAGCTGCAAAACACATACTAGACCCTGAGCATTTTGCAAGAAAAACAACGTTGGAAGATGGGTATCTGTCATAAGTTCGATGAGAATATGTAGAAAGAGTATCATCTTAGAATATTCGATAAGGAGGAAGCATATGCTTTGAGAATAAACCCCTCTTACTGGTAGGTTGGAAGGGAAGTTGGTCCGGACTTGGAACAGTGGACATAGCAGAAGTGGGAGATCTCAAAATGGACTGTTAGGATGAAACTCATCTTCCCATTGCATACAAACAGTTTCTATATCATGGACCAACCAAAAAACTGATCCAAATACTCTTTATGTTTGGGGATTTAATACGCCACGTGGCTATAGTATGGTCTCCTTCACAGCATTGAATTTTGGCAGCTCCAGATTAAGCTCAAGCACACAAAGACATGTCAATCTGGGCATTATCCAAACCAAGCCTAAGACATGATTCATTAAAAAAAATGCATCAAAGAACTCAAATCATCTATATCTATGTATTCATGGTTAAGTTTTTAACTTGGATTTTTCAGCCTAGGTGAACACTCCCTGTGTACTTAGGTTTTGCCCCTCTCGCACTTTAATGTCATCTGCTTATCTTTCAAAACAAGAAGATTATGCTTCTTCCCAGGACAAGGAATTTGCTGAATATGTAGTCATAGCCAGTCTTGGGCTAGATTTATTGATCAGGCATGCACCTGGTCCTAAAAGATATTGAAAGAGATACCATCTCTAATTTTGGGTTACCATCACCAACCTGCTAGAAAACTCCCACCTTGCCTTGATCAAGTGCATACTGGTACCACAATCATCTCTCATCTTTTTCATTTTCCTTTTAAGATTCTTTCAAATTTCAATCTCATTCCCATCTTCATGATTCATATTTGCTTAGAGCCCGTTTGGTAGTGATTTTAGGAAACGCTTCTAACATTTTTAATACTTGAAAATTTTCATCATTCAAGTGTTAGAAAGATTAAAACGTTTTCTAGAATCACTACCAAATGGACTCTTAGTTTACTCTGTGTTATCATATTTTACACTTTCTAGATTCTGTCTATATTCCCGCCCATTACACAAGCTTTCCACTAGAGTCCCTTATTAATCTAATTAAATTTGGTTCAGTTTTGCAGGTGGATGTCTCATAGATGATGAATGGCATCCTTATGTTTTAGCTTTAATGCATTAGAAGGTGTGAATTTGTTTTCCAAAATGGAGTCATCCTAGTTTCATAACTCCATGGAACCCTGCAGTTTCATATGTAGTCATCATCACTTTTTTATCATTATAGTCATCTTTCATTCCAGTTAACACTAGACTAGTGCAGAAATAACTACAACTCAATAAAGCTATTCAATTTCCATGAACATGTTTCCATATATGTACTAAATGAGTGAAAAGGAAAGAAAAATGCCTATATATGAAAGCCCTCCCTCTTGATTTAACAGCCTAATTATAGGGCCTAGAATCTGAGAAGTCTCTTGATGTATTGTTTTTGAGATGTCAATCATGAAAAAATAAGGTGTTTTGTCTAAACCACAGCTACACAATCAAATAAAAAGTAGAAAACGGGATAGTTGTAATGGTTGCAGACGGACTGTGTTGTAAAATACATGTGCAAATAATGCAATAATGCCTCTCCAACCAGGCAACCAGAATCCAGTTTCCTATTAACGACTTCAATGAAGACGCTAAATTTCCTATTTCTCTTCGTGCGTGTCGAACTTAACCTAAGTTGCAGTTGCTATCTATACACTCCTGGGTTAAAATAGTAGAAATACAACAAAGCTCAACCAATAAAAGGAATTTTGAAAGCGGCAATTGACCATGTATATATCAGAATGAGACAAGAAGAGAATGAAGAAAATCTTGCATGGCTAATAAGTCCAAATGTAAACTATAGCTTGAAGATTGTAAACATCTAAGAATCATACTAGAGGATTCCCTAAAAACAAATTCATTCTGTTAACAACTGTACAAGATAACCAAGTTCAATTTAAATGAGAAGAAAACAAGGAAAGTTGATACAATCAAGAACAGAAGCCCTGTATATATGATCACCAATTGTTTAAGGGAGAGAAAGAGGAAAATAGCAAACATGCATAGGAACTGTCTGCTGCTGTGCCTGCTTGTGCTAGTGGTAATTCACACCTGTGTTGTAAATTCCCTGAAGAGTGATGGGCTTTGCAGCCAGTGCTCCAAATGTGAATCAAGCACATGCCCTGCAAGCGAATCCTATCCCCACATGACGGCATATGATGACACTCTTATTGCTGGTGCTTTACAATCTGACTATGTGGATTCAGATGACAGAGGGGTTTACTCAGTTCCGGACATTAAAGGTGGTGAATCTAATAAATACAATTCTTATTTTGGATGGAAATCGACTTCTGGTTCTGCTTCTGGCCATCATAGGTAACTGTAAACATTCTAAATGCATTAACAAACCTTTCTTAGTTTGGTCCAAATATGAGCCAGCCATATCATCCTAGCTTTGGGCATGACCTGGGCTAGGGTTTGATAAGGGCTAGTCTTTGGCTTATCAAACCCTAGCCTGGCCCCTGGCTCAATCATATAAACCATATGCTAGTCCATATCAAGGCTGGGCCTGCACAATGCTGCTGTGGCTCTGTTCATTCCATTTTCTAGACAGGACTTAACTCACAGAGACTACCCCATCATGGTGCACAGGTTCAGCAACTACATGGACAAGTGCTCAGGTGGGCAGAGCTACCTCACTGCTGACAAGCATGGCAAGGTGAGCCTTCGCTCATTGAGCTCACTGAAAAGCTTAGCTGAAGCAGACTGGAAATCCATCAACCCACCTAAGGAATTAAACCACCGTGAATTACGATTCTGGGTTCATCTTGGTACTGGAAAATGTCTTACTGTCTTTGGTGGGAAGACAAAAAAACGAACTGTGGGTGTAGCAAAGTGCAAATTTGATGGCTCCAATCCTTACCAGCTCTTTGCCTTTCGCTTCCACTACCACAAAGCATTCTGCTGTTGTGGCGTTCACAACGAGTGATTCCTCAATGAAGTACAACCCTGACAATTCTGAAGTAAAAGTAGCTTTCAGAACTCTTATACAAGAAGTTCATAATAATGATGGTATCAACCATCAAGGCATCTCTGGAATTTTCCCCTCATTTCTCTATATTTTTTAGTTGTGCCATCTTCCATGGAAATGAATGACTAGATGGTATTTAAAGAACTTCTATCTTTTGCACTTGCAAACTCAACTAGGGTCAATGTGCATTGTGTTGGGTTGTTCCCATGAAATGGAATGTTACTTGTAAAACCTCTCCTCCTACTTGTGGCCCTTGAGGCCTAGCTAAGTGGCAAGGGTTTGGGGTGGGTAAGGGCTCCAGTTTCAAATCCATGTCACAAAGAGAGAAAAGAATGGAACAGGGAAAGAAAATTAAGGATAGAAAAGAAAAGTTTGCTACTTTGTTGCAGCCCCTAGGAAGTAGGAACTCTCTGTATATCAAAACTATAAGACATAGCGAATCCTATGAATGTGAGGAAGCCAATTTGAAGAGTTCAAACCACCTCCAGTTAATAGAGTTTACACAATGCCACTCAAATGAAAAAGTACAAGAAGGAAATGTCCCATAATCCCGGCAGTTCCAAGAGAACTTGAAGAGGCTCACAATAACATCTTATGGCGGAAAATATGGTAAAAAAGATGCACAAAATGTAAGATCCTCCCTCCCCTCTAAACCAGCTACTCTTGCTCAAACATCTGATTCTTAACAAAATTCTTCAAGTATGTGACCATGAGGTTAGTGTAAATGCATTTCTAAGTGATTTCCAGCACTAAAGACACTACAATTTTTAGAATTTCTCGAACTAGAAGAATGCAAATTCTCTCAGCTACAGAATTTTCAAATTAGCTATGACTCTAAACTAGGAATGGGTTAGATGTCCGTTACTATTACGAAAGGAAAAGAAAATGTAACTGGAATCATTTCACAACCACACCATATTTCCTGTGTGTATTTCTTAAATCAGAAAACTCATGGACCTACCTAAAGGAGTCTTGAAACACTAAGACATTGCTAATCGTGGCAAGCTTGAGTCTTCAATGAAGGACACCAGTTGCCTTGAATCCCATTTCAAGACGAATTGCCAGTCAATTGAAATGAATTTCAATCTTAGGATCCAAGAACTGCAAGGCCTTTGCCTATTGAGCTGCATAACCTGACACCTTGTAAGGAATTGTAAATCAGTGATTTCCCTAAGCTCTCATCATTGCCATAGGATGGGCTTCCTACAACACTTAGTCACCAGGACATTGAGTTTGAGGATTGCTTATAACGACATGGTGCCAAAAAGAGGAAGGGGAAGAATCAATCGAGATATTCCAAAACCCTGGCAAACAAAGAGGTTTTCTGGAAAAAGCAGGCTACTTATTCAATCAGGTACAAACATGAGTGTCACTTGATTCTTCTTCTAGTCTTGGCAGTGCAAGAAAACCAAAAAAGAAACTTGGTTCTTAATCACAGATCAAAGACACAATCCAACAAATGTTCTGTATGGCTATCAAAAACTGGAAATCCATCAGATTTTCTCCTTTTCTGATCTTCAGAAAAGTTGTCCATTTTTTGTCAGCAAACAAAGTGCCCTTCACAGAATTTTGACTTATGTTATATGAATGAACACTAGTGACTATATCTGTTGGTGATCTACCGTAGACTATAAAGAGATGTGGCAGTTGAAGTAAGATGCTAGTTGAAGCAAACTGATATGTATTCCAAGGCTTTTGAAAGAAATGACACAAAAGATTTAACACAACCAGTAAATGAAAATCAAAGGAGCAAAAAGAGGAAACATATTATTGAAAATATTTTATTACATAAGAGCTATACTGCAAGCTTGAGACTTCAGACTGAACCTTTAAAATAGGTACATCTGGAAATAAAGTCATAGAATGAGTTCAAATATCTTGCAAGCCTCACATTGGATGTACAATGCAGTTAGGCTGAATTGGGTATATACATGGAACTGGGGTGTAAACCTACAGCCTCTATCAAGATGCTCTGAGTAGGCCTCACCTAGACGAACTTGCAAACAGTCCAAATTAACCTGACATTTGAAGAAACCAAGTTAACCAAGAAGTATCTTTAGAAAAAGTATGCAATGAGTCAATGATGGACACATAGTACCTGGTCACCTCTTTCAAGTCCAAGCTCACAAAGAGTGCAATAGATGAGATGATTGTTCTGCCGTAGCTTCCCTTTCTTGCAGATGGGACACCATATCTCCTTGCAGCCCTACCGTTCACATCAGATACTTTACACTCTCATTTACTAGCCAAAGAAAAACAAGGCAGAGATAACAGCAAAGGGGCTATAGTAATTGAAAGGGATTTCAATTGACTTGACCAATAAGAAATTGAAAAAAAAAGCCATTGATGTATCAAAAAAATATAGTATGTGGAAAGGGGAGAACAAGAATTCCACATAAACAAGGAAAAGAAAAACAGTGGAATGACACCCCAGAAGATGTTAAAGAAAAGAAAGCTTGCCAACAAAGAAATTGCTTTAGTTTATTAAGATTTTAAAACAAAATTTACAAACTGATAAACAAATCAACCAAAATTTTAAGAGCCCAATAAAGTGTTTGACAAAAATAAGGGCTCATCAGGGCATTTTCTCAAAAGGTCCTTTGGAATTTGCAATATATTCTTTTTGAAAATAGATGGAATCATAAATAAGAAAAAGGTAAGGAGCTTTAAGTGATTTCTGTTTTATATTATTAAAGTTCCTTAGGAATTGTGATCCTAAAATCACAATTCCTGACAAACCCCCCTCCTTTCTCTAGAACCCTATCCAAGGATAAGATCTAAAGCATGACACAGGTGGAATTATGTTGATGTGATATATATGTATGTGTGTATAGAGAGAGAAATGAACAATAAGTTATAATGGTGTTCCACAACAGCATGATAAATATGTGTAGAACCTAAATTTCTTGTCCAGACCTTGTCATCTTCGAGCCGCAAATTCTCAAAAATCGCAGGATCTAGGTAATCCTCGTCTTCTTCTTCTGTAGTTCCATTACAGCCATCTAGCTTTGCAATGTATCCAAATTATTAACTTACCAAAGACAAAATATAAAATTGGATAATAACTAATTCAAATTTGAAAGTCATGGCTAATTTTGCCTCAAGGAAAAACAAAAATAGGATTGAAGTTTCAGTCAGCCGGTTTTTTGATGTATGTAGAACTTTTACAACCTTAAATACATTATCAACACTCAAAAATTTGTATAAAAAAAAAAAGGACAAAGAAACCCAAAGTTTCAAGTTAAACGTAGAAACTTTAAAATGCATGAAGTTTATGAAAACATAACTGTCAGAGGCTAAAATTCCCTCACTCATGGCTCAAAGTGAATCACTTAACATGCTCAAAACTTGGTCAGCCAGTGTTCCATCTTAAAGGCGTATGTCATATTCATATATTAATAAAAACAAAAGTTATGGACAACATGCAACAAATATCCTCGCCACTTCATTTAAATTACCATATAAGATTCTAGTAAATGGAGTTCAGTATGTCCAAGAAAAGGCAAACGTCTTTCCGTCTTATTGTTTTCCTGTATATTGTGTTTGTTTTCATCTGCTGTTATATGTGTTCAATGAATGTAACTTAGAAAACTTCAAGTCAGCTGCTATGTGTTTAAGGACTGTAACTTGGAACACTTCAAGCATACGGTTGAGCCACAGGAAAGACAATCAAGTTACCAAAGAGAAAGTTGCTGCAGGACTGGAATAACACAACTGAATTTAAACACGATTTAAACAGTTTTTTCAAGCAAGCCACTTATACCTCTGTGTGTTTGATTCATCCTGATATCTTCATAGAACATCCTTTGTAGTTCCAGCATAACCTCCTCACATTCAAAGTGAGAAGCAGTATGAAGACCATCATATTCCCACAACATGTCCTCATCAACTTTGGCAGTGGAAGTTGGAATTTCAGAACAACCACTTAAAGCTGAGGTCCTAAATCTTTGCAGTTCATCAGAAAAGATTTCCCGAACAGTGGATTCCATGAACTCCTAAAACCCAAATTCGACACAATAATCAGATAACGAAACATGTAAAACTTTTGACAAGAGAGAGAGGATCTGAACTAGACCTCGTCCAGGATAGAAAATCTTGAAAAACCAAACGAATATGAACAACAATTTCAGTTTGAAGATAATTTCAACACTATCTATAGACACTAAAAGATATTAGTAATCAAGAGGCAGAAAACCAGATAATAATCCATGCCTTTTGAGTTGAAGACTGATCCGCAGATAACCTCATCTTCCAAAGCAAGTCATTTCGCTCTTCTTTCACTCTTCTGAAGCAGTTCTCTCTGAGCTGCATTCAAGGCAACGCGAATTTCTGAGATTTTCACTTTCCCCCTCAGTTTGAGATTTGCCAAACAGAAGAATCGGTAATTGAGATGGTAAAAAAATATTGAAAAAGAAGAAACCTTGTGGAGCCAAGGGGGACGACGTTGAGAGTCTTTGATGGAAAGCCTTCTTCCACGACCTTCGTCTTTCTCCATAGCTACGCGCCAGATAGAAGAAGGGATCCGATTGTCCAAGCTACGAATTAGAAACGGGGAAAAGGGGGTGGGTTTCACAAAACGATGCGTTTTGAAGCCCCAAAGCAGAGCCCGCGGGAAAACATTTATTTGTGCCATAATTGCCATTGGGCATTGGGGTGGTTGCTACCTGCTACTTGCTAGCCTTCGATGAAGAAAATAAGGGAAAATTTGTATTTAAGATTTGAAAATAGTTGTCACTTGTTTTCAAGAATAAAATTATGCTTTAGAATTTAAATATGAAAATTAGTTTTTTCTGAATGATTTTCCTTCCAGATATCATACACTTGCATACAATGTAAAAGTTTTTAAAATCTTCTCCATATTTTCAAGTATAGCTCAAAACATTATACAAAAAATAATCTATTTTTAGAACAAAATCTCAAAAAAATTGTTTTATGAGTTAGAAAACTGTTTTCCATTCTAAACAACAAAAAACTGTTTCCAAACAAGGCTTAGGCACCTGCTCTAGTCCTCCAACAAACATAGTTGCTCTAGCTTTTGCAACCATGGCATGGAGGTAGTATGAAGAAAGGGAAATGGAGAACAATTGCTTCCAACCATGTTCCTAGACCAAGCACACGTCTCAAACAAGAAGGCATTGGAATCTGAAACAGCATTTTCCATCATTTTCATATTCATATTCATCTTTGCTTGCTTACAAATAACAACTTACTCACCCCTGAGGGAATCAAGTACCACCTTGATATACAGTTACAGACCTCCTTCACAATATTCATTCAAAAACTGATTCCCAGGCCCCCTGTGTGAAGAACCACCACATTCTCAACACCAATCACTAACCCTCAGAAAGCTGCAACTGATTGTTGCCATTGCATTAATCTTATACCTATTGTTTTAGGAGTGTTTAACTCTTGATTGGGACTAATGGGATGGCTTCTTGGCTATCTCCAGTGCCATTCAGACAAGGTGGCTTGGCTGCTCCATAGTAAAAGAACGCCATTATCTTCGACAATTCATCTGCCGTTTGAATGACTGAACAGAAGAGTAAACAATTCCAATCACAAATCAAGGCGGAGGCAAGAGATAATTACACCATTTGTTTCAATTAAAAAGTTACCTTTCTCTCGGTGTAAGATCTTTCCTGCTTTGGTGAAGATGACCTCTGGGAAAACAGACACTTGGAGAGCAGAGACCAAATCAACCTCAACAACAGCATCTATGGCAACGCACTGTTTAAAATAGTAAGTAAAAGTTAGAAAACATTATGTTTATAGAGCAAAGGAGAGGAATGGAAACAACTTGATGGCTGTACTTACTCTTGGTGAAGGTAGCCTGCAGTTCCATATGATGTGCACAGCTTTCTCCAGTTCCTCCCGAATTTTCTGATTTTCCTTCGGTCTGAAGAGGAATCAGAGATTTTTAATATGTGATGAACATTTTCTCAATTGTCATATTGAAAATATATACTCAAAAATAGTTTCAAAGCATTTTTTCAACATAATTTGCCTGCTTCAAATGCATCATCCACATCAACATTAGATGAACACCTCGAAACAATTCACATCCCACCCCCTTTTTTTCAGTAGTGACCCCACAACTACTACACAACCCACAAGCAATAACCAACCACTTGAAATGTCATAAAGGAATGGAGAAACATGAGTCATCTAATTCAGACACATTTAACTACTACCAAGTTCCACTCGGTCCTGAACTCCTCTGATTAGTCTTAGTTGGTTTTCAGCAAGAAGAAAGTGAACAAAGATCACAAAATTAGACATGCAAACAGTGTGATCATCAATCATAAGCTCCATGTATGTTAGGAATCCAGGCATACCATAACAATACAATTTATGACAAGGGAATTCAGTCCATTTGACAAAAAATCATTTTTTTAAGTCCCCAGCTTCTGCAGGAGAGGACTCCTTCCTAGCATAGTTCATCTGGAATACACTAATCCTTCTCAGGTTGCCCTTTCTATTTTTGGGTTTTGGTTATAACATGGTTATTGACAAGATTTTGACAGGGGATAGCTGAAAGGCTGAATCAGATAGCCATTTACCCATTAGTTGTCCATTTTCTTTGGCCACTGCATGAAACTTTGCAAGAGATTCAGCTTGTCATTTGGTGGCTCCTCTCTTCCATGACCTTGTAGATGGGAGGTTTGGAAAGCATAATGATGCTAAAAGCTCTACACCAATAAGACTTTTTCCATCATGCCTTCCAGTACCGTTGTGCTCTTTGAAGGAATTCATATGGCAGATTTCTCTGAAACAATGGAAGTCCTTCCTTTCCACACATTTTGGGAGACAGTTTATAAGTTGGTATCAGTAGTTCCCCTCCTGTCCACTTCATTTTTGCATGTATTCCGTGTTAGTTAACTTTTTATACAAATACTTTTTGATAATTATATTAATTTGTATGAAGTCTTGAAATAGAAATCACACTAGATTCAAGCCAGGCAAGAAGAAGAGATTCTTCCAGGGGTGATCCAATTGCCAGATAAACCTGTTCCGGCTGGATTTAAATGTAGAGCAAAAAAGAGATGTTCAACAAACCTTTCAATGACACCCAATAACAACTATTTGATTAAATAAGAAGAAATATTTTTGGGGATTGCATATGTATCAATTATTTGCCTAAGACTTACATATCCTATTATCGGCACAAACCACATTGTCAATACAAAGAGCGTAGCTGCAATTTTTCACAAGCTATCTGATCCTACATCCAACCATAAAGCTATGTCATGTAACACAGTTTCACAAAGGAATTAAATTGGATGGAGATGGCATTTTTCTTATCAATAGCCAATTTGCTTCAATCTGTATTAGTTAATTAGCAGATATGGCTAAAAGAATGAACAAAAAAATGTCTGAAAATAAGAATGAACATTATAAAGAAGCTTCAATCGCATCTAAATGGAAAAAAGGCAAATGGTGCAGAGTGGGACATGAAAACAAAAAAAGTAAAATCAAGATTGATTAAGTAACTAAAAGAAGAACTAACCTTTTGTAGCGATTATGCACGAGAACAATTAAAGGACTGATATCCTTAAGTACAGTCTCTTCCCACTCTGCAGTCTTGATGTCCTTGATGGGACGAATATAATTATCATCCTGCCACACAATTTCATCCTCGCTATCGTAATTATCATCATCACCCTTATCCTTCTTGACATTCTTGATGGTAATCTTGTCAAAGAATTGATCCAAGTTGAACCCCCGCCCATCAGCATCTTCAGGCCAATTGGGGTCGTCCTCCTCCACAACAAGAGGGTAATCAGCCAAAAGCTTTTGCATCATCCTCCTTTTGAGAACTGGGTCCATCTCCTCCTCGACATCAGGGTTTCCATCAATCACTTGTCTAATCTTGCTTCTCCATTCCCGTCTCTCTTCATCGCTCATAATAGGAGCATCATCATTCTCACCCTCACTATCACTATCACTGGAGTCTTGGTCTCCATCATTGGATTTCAGTTTATGTGGGGTTGTAGAGGCTCTCAACCCACTTCTTCTTCTTCTTCCTCTGTTGATGCTCTTGACGGAAAATTAACAAACTTCAGCAACCAAGTACATTAAATTCTGAGAAAAGAAAGGGAAAGCAAAGGAAACATAGAGAGTATTACCAGGAAAGGCGAATTGGGGAAGGCTTGTGAGGAGAAGGAGAGGCAAAAGGACTCCAATCTTGGGTTGGTTTGTCGAGGAGTAACAGCGGCAGAGAGCATATGCTGAAACCCTGTTATTGTATTTTGTAGTGCCATTTTCTCTGAACACACAAATCATTTGCATTTGAAGCAGCAACCAGATGTTGAGGAACTCCAAAACGAACAAGGGAATAGAGCATACGGACCTGAGAGATTGAAATTGAGAAATCGACACTTGTTCTTCCGCTTCCGGTCAGACAGTGCTAAAACCCTAACCAACTAAAACCCCAGACCCATGCGTCTGTTAACAGCTTCACGTGTAATCCCATGATCCTATCCACTTCTAAACTTCATATTAAAAGACCCGAATCCGATTTAGACACGGTCCACCAACCCGATTTGGCCCTGTTGATATTATTATTCATAGAAAATTTCTACAAAGTATCCTGAACTACCAAAATTTTAATATCCATTATTGAATTTTTAAGATATAATCTGAATTATCGATGGGGTTTTGTACATTGTATTTTTATTTTGAATTTTGATATGGATAATGGATATGAATTAATTTACTTATTTTAAATTTCTAATCACATTTTTTTGGCTTTACCCTCTCTGTAAGGATATTCACCATGGTACAAACTACTAACCCTTATTTCTATATATATATATTAAATAAGTTCCATTATTTTGTATTTTATATGTAATCATTTGATTTTATTTAATCCATAAAATTGGACCTCCAATGACTGGTTAAATTTCAACGTACCCTTAAACAACCCACATTTAAACTTCCATGGATGGATATGGATTGGGTACCCTATATTTTTCCTATTTTAATAATATGAATTCAATATTTCAATCTACTTCCCCGTTTCAAATTGGAACAACAGGACAACATAGGAGGCCATGACAAGTATTGAAAAGTCGTTAATTTGTCCCACAAATTTTATGTTTCCTTCTATGATTTTCAATCGTAAGTCTCTATAATAATAATAATACAATAACACAAGATCATTCAGTGGAACCTAAAATCTGGAGGTTCTCCTTCTTCCTTCTGATGGTTTAGTGTTACATCCAAACATACTCAGACATCAACCTCCTTGCTTCAACACCTGTGATTCTGCCACCGTGAATGTGTGTCTAATTATCCATAGAACACTCTGATGCTGTTAAGGGAATAGGGAGTGTTTAATCAGCCATGTCCATCATTGTGGCATCAGGGGCAGATAGGGATGGAAGGAGCCAAGTAAAGAAGCCAAGACTAGTCTCTCCCCTTAGCCTCTGGGTTGAGTACTCCACCAACATATCCCAGAGGTCTCCAACCGTCCACTTATGAGATAGAATCCATTGAATCACCTGTCACATAATCAAATGAAACTGGTTCAATGCTAGTGAGAAAACAATTTCATTGGGACCAAGCTTTGATGAAACATGTGTGATCTGGAGACCCCAAAGCTAGGTGGTCTTCATACTTCATGACTGGACTCAGGTCATGTGGAAGTCATCTATTTTTCCAGTATAGAGGAAACTGAATGGTAAGCCCCTCGTTATATCAAGTACAAAACCTTCAGTAGATCAAAACACAATTTTGGAATTTAATGCTAGTAGATGGCTTGTAATAGGTGATTTAGTAAATTGGTTGCAAGCACCCACTGCCTCACAAAAAACACTGCAGTTGACAATATTGATACTGATGGAGATGCTGTACAACACTAAACGGAAAAACTTTTAGAAGTAATTTTCATTGTATTCCCAGGAATGCAGACAAACACCTACTGTGAAGTTTTCAGAGTAAAAAGGCACAATACCTTGTCCAGAGTCTTTAATGCCTCCACACCAAATGTGTGGTATGAAATGAAAGGTCTTAATGCCTGAAAAGAAAAATGTACCCATATTAACAAAAAGAAAATTGTTTTGTGGAAAACAGAAGATCAACATTCCAAACATTGTTCATACAAACACAAAAATAGTGAAATGGGACAGATTTTCTGAAGTTCTCCATCAATAACAAGGACCTGATAAATGTTTCTTTCCGCATGTACATCAAACCCCTGAGAAACTTCATATTCAGGAAATTTTGGGTACTCACTCAATCATGGGTCTCACAATAGCAGTGAATGAGGCAGGATTGCCAGAAAAGGGGTTTAGCATATGCTGGCCCCCCAAATTGATGTTTAAGATTGAACCAACTAAAAGATTTTGTTCGTCAAATATTAGAGATTCTCTTTGGAAAACAAAATACACCACAGCCATCAGTCATCCAACCAAAAATTAAGAAAGTGAAATTAGGGCTTGGTCCCTATGATCTCTTCAAAACTTCCATCAAAGGATCGATCAGAAATTACATCTACATGCAAGTTGACACTTAAGACAACTCAATCAATCCGCATTTGCAAACTTGTGAAAGCATCACAACAGAGTAACAGTTGGCTATTCCAGCTGTCAAGCCACATCTTGGCATTATGATATGACCAAAAATTGTATATTTTAGAAATTAATGAGATGAACAGAGAAACACATTGCTAAGACCAATGAAACATAAAAGTAAATTTTGTCAAAACGAGGGGAACACACATTTCTATAGCTCAATCCATCTAGAGCATTTAAAAAGGCCATGTTTCAAATTAAGCATTTTGATGGTGGCTACAGTTCCCACTACATCACACAGGGAAGTAGAAAGTTTAAAATGAAGTGGATCAGGAGAGTCACCTGTGAGGCAGCAAGCCACTGAATTATAGTTTTAAGTTCAGGATCTCCCCCAAAAGCACCACAACCCCAATTCCCTGTCACAACTCCAATATCATATCGATGGCCCAGAGAGTGGCCACCCTTTTCTTCAGCATTTCTGATCTGCTGGTCCCCATATATTCCTTCATTTGTTCCAACAGAAGCATAGGGAGCTTCCTGTAACTATGGGAAAGCAAAACCAGTTCCAAACAAGCAAGTTAACAATGACAAAAACAGCCAAAAATACAATGCACCAAAAGTTCACATCTTCCTATACCAACAGAAGACAATACACATGCATATATTTTGTACATAATACGCAACACACAAACAAATGCGGTAGCTATCATACCAAAATCATAAAGGATGCAACAATTGTTTAAAAAAATAATAAAAATCAGATATTAGAGATATAACTCCCACCAAAAGATTGTTCCAGGAGATGCTGTCAGGACCTTGAACCCCTTGATCAAGATGAGCCCCACAAAGTCCATCACCTTTAAACAATCTCTGGTACTGCTGACATTTGGATTGATCAAAAAAGCCACAGAATGCCTTATTTATTTCCCTGTTGAAACCAAGAAGCTGTAGGGATACTTGTTTGAATATTAACAGGAACTATACAAAAAGAATAAATTGTACAAATGCACCCTGCATAACAAACAACCACTTTCAGGTAATGGCAGATGCTTAAATTTGGGAAACAAATAATAGAACAATGGGAAATATTGTGAGCATGCTAACCAACACCAGTCACCTTTCTAAAATATAGAATTTAAATTTAGTATCTTCATGCTTTCCTAAAAATCATAAACTAGAATTAAACAACAAGCAAGAAATACAGTTTCTCCTGTATACCACCACTCTCATCTAAGAAAAAAAACAGGATTAAGAAAAAAACTTAAGAAAACAAAGTAAATTGTTTTCCTAAAGCTCTATTATTTACTCACAAATCTCCTGTTCTCCTGTATTCAAAGCTTCCAGAAATACTAAGATAAAAATATACAATTTAGCAAATAATTGTAAAGAATTACATTTTTAGATTGGATAGAAAATGGGTGTGTGGATCTATAAGTTCACTCTTCAATAATAACAAACATGACACAAACACTCCATCCAAAATGGTGATTTTGGATTACACCTTTTCATATCCTCCTAAGAATTCCAAATATAACACACAAAACCTCGCAGAGATAGTCAGGCCAAAATGGTTTTTTTGGATGGCACCATTTATGCAACACAAACTTATATAAAGCAGAAGAGTAAAACACAAAGTTTTACATACCGGAGAAGGCATTCAAGTCTGTACTGTCTCATTCTCATGTCACATAATGCATCTATTGCAATCATTTTTGTTTTACGCCTTCCCATAAAATCAACATCCCTTTTATCCACATAATCACCAGCAAAATGGAAGGATGAGGCATACCTATACCACTAAAAAACTGAATAAGTTATCCAAAAATTCGTCCTATGAGTTTGTATGTTCAAGGTTGCAAAATGTGTTTCAAAACTAAATAATGGCATCAATATATTACGTATGCTTAATATACCAAACTTTATATGAATAAAAGAAGGTTTTACTTTAGGATAGAAGTAAGGTTTCAAAAGGGATTATTGCTCATAGAATTATTATTATTACTTTTGATAAGAAACAGCAATTTCATTGCATTGAAATATTAAGTACAAAGAAGGATGAGAAATCCTTCAAAGAAGTACAGAATCCTCTATACAAAGAAGGATAAAAAAAGGCAGATAAGTGTATACTAGTTCAAAATATCAATTCTAACTATAATTTATATAGGCATAAAATTTCCTACAAAAGAAATCATACATCTAGCTCCACGTTTTGCTAACACATCTGCTGCATAATTGCTCATAGAATGATTAATGAAGATGGAATTATTCGAATATATACATTTGTACTAGTTGAAGCAACAAACAAAGGAAAAAAAAATCCTATCATTATAATCAAGAAACAAAACTATTTTAGGCCACCTCTTTGTATAAATAGCTCATAAAATGTCACGATGAATTAAGCATTTCTACATTCATGGGCGTTATTATTTTCTAATGGGTACTTCATGGTGTACTATTTTTTTTTTTTTTTTGGTTCACACAATAATTAGATCATTAGAAAGGAAAAAGGAAGGATTAAACTTCTTTGCAAAGCATTTCTCAAGTGTCAAAGAAGTTGTTTTACCAAAACAAAGCAGATAGCACACTAAAAATACAACATAGCATGCAGTCTAAGGACAACAATAATAAGATAGATAACAAACACTTTCCAGTAATGAGAAATGATAAATTGTATGAAGAAGAAAAGTATAAGGTATCCTTCAAAGAAAGAGAGAATACAAAGTGAAAGATAAAAACTAAAAACTGAAAAAAGAGGGGGAATGACCACCAGAATTTTTTTAACTACATAGATTCAGCATATCTGAAAAAGTTCTAGCAATATAGGTTCAACATCCTCCCAGACCACATGTGTTTCAACAATCAGAATCACATGCACAATCTCAAACAAACTTTGTGGTCTACAAAATAAACCTATAAAATGATGATGGTGATTGAATATCAGAACACTCTTTCAGTAAAAAATTTCCCTCAGATGCATTTCCTTAAGCTGCCAAATCAATAATCCACTGAGTCATACTTACCCTGTATAATTTGAGAATCTTTCTGGACCAACCACTTCTATAGCCTCATTGTCTGCCATGGAAGGCAAAAAAAGCATACCAGCAATTAATTCGGGATTGATCATGAAACGGATCTCTTCCTACATGAGATAATAATGAAGACAAAATATTTAGGATCAAAGGTTCCACTATTTAAGAGAAATTTACAGGAAAAAATGGCCAGTGTGACTCATAAAAAGGTGAAAAAAATGTAACAATGGAAAGAAACAAGAAAGCATGCATATAACTAAGAAAACAATCTCAGGAACAGCAAGCTCAAAGATATTGCCCTAAGTCCATTATATCTAGGGATGGTTGAGTCTATAAGTGGTCATCGAGTTTTGTCCTCAGACTACATGAACAATTTAGACTTTCTAGGATAGTGGAGCTTTAATTCACTCCTATTTTACATCATCCAGTTTTTCGTTCTTTCATATTTAGTAGATTTTTTTGCAATAGATAGACCTTTAGTTTTTGCATCTACAAAGGTTAAGGCAATCTGTGTAGGTGATTTTTCATGTATTCTCGGTGTTTTGTGCGTGATTGAATTTGTTTTGGATTGTTAAGTCTTGTATAAATTCTCCCAAGGCTAATATAAATAATAAACAATACAACTAAATCCAGATAATCTAAAAATAATAGTTGATCTAATTTAATTAATCTGAGATAAGCCAAAAAGTTATTAATCTAAGATATTTTATTTACACTTAAAATTGTGAGTACTACCTATTCACCACCACCACCACCCCCCCACATGCCCCCTTTCAATCTCTTTGTCAATCCTTTCAGTTTCTTAGCATGGATTTTATTGTTTCTCGAGGCTCATCTGTTATTTGTTATCCAAAAATGTTGGATCAGCTGGTGAGGTTGTTGGGGCTTCCACAGTACACCTAGGTCCAAGTATCCACCTGCATTTTGGATCTGAAACTTCCTATTAGTGAAAAAAGAGAGAGAGAGAGAGAGAGAGAGAGAGAGAGAGAGAGAGAGAGAGGGAGAGAGAGAGAAAGGGCGGGTTGTCTAATATCACTACTCCTCAATTAATTGATACTTCAAGGGGGAAAACCATCTGTCATATGCTAACACAGCTCCTATTAATGCTTGATTTATATAAAACAGAAATAACCAATTCAAAACTTTACAATTTCACTCTGATCAGAAAAAAATTACAATTTCACCACAACTTATTCAGTGTTTTACAATAGCTTGAGTTGCACCAAGAGTGTAATTAATGCATAGAAAAATACATAGTTCTGAGGAACTACAAGAAGTGGAAAATATATAATTGAGTCTTCCTAAAGAACTTGAATTAAGAGAAGTACAAACTGTTCCAAAATTTTGTAAAGCAAACCTGAACACAACCCCTTCTGAGAGCACCACCTCCAATATACCTGTTTGCAAAATCCACTTCAAGAGCTTCCTTAGATTGATCTTCTATCAGGCCTGACCTGTGAACCTACAAAGAAATTAAAGAAAATGTAAGAAACAATTGTCTGAAAGTGAAGAAATGACTGTAAATAAATTATATCAAGCCATGATGAGAAATCATCTTAAATTGATTTTAAGCTCACAAAGACATGTATTGTTCTTCTCTCCTTTTTTTTTCCCTTCATTTACCAACTTACCTCAAAATGGCAGAGAGGAACTGCAGATTTGCTCCAAAGATCAGCCTTAGGATAAGTAACACAAAAAGGACTATCTTCCAAAGGAAGAACTTTCCGCTCAAATGAGACAAGGCCAGTAGGCATCTGTGAACAAATCCTCTCAAAATAGTGTACAATGCACTTTATTTTATTTTCCATCTTTTCATCGTAAATGTCATAAAGACACCTGTCAAATGAATTCATCAAACTAATAATTAAAAAAAAAACTACAATATTCTGCAGGATGGATTATTGCCAAGCAGTTTTAGTTGGTTCCACAGCTTCCCACATGCAGGCATGCAATGAGCTCCTTGGATTTGATGAGGAAACCCAAAACAGCTTCAACAAGTACATTGCCCTGTTCTGTAGTTAGCCCTAAACATGGATGTAATATGAAATTTTAATAGGAAAACAGAGTAACATGAAGAAAAAGGAAACTCCAAAAATCTGGGGAAAAAAAACCTAAACCAATAAAATCATGTCAACTAAGACAAATAATTTTGCTGCTTTCTAAGGTAATCCTTTTTGAGAAAGACTCCCCACATGCATGGTCCAGGCTGTCCAGCTTCCTACCCGAGTTTCAGTCAAGTAACATTGAAGCCCTCATAGGTTTTAAGATGCAGATAAGATGAAGAACAGCATACTTCTCAATCTATCCACCTCAGAATAATGATCTCAGATGCTAAGCCCCTTCTTTTTATGCTGGCATCTTCAAATAATGATTTTTGGATAAGCAAAGAAACTATAAAGTGATGTAAAAAAGGGGAGTGCAATAAATCTAAACAAGATATACACAAGGAATTGACTCCAATAATTTCCTTTGTCTTAATTCTGCTCATTCCCATGAATCATCATCAAAAGGTAAACATGCATCCTAGTTATCCAATGCAAGCTACAGAACAAAAATTAACCACATACTTGGTACTAGGCACCCATGCTACATGGAGCAAGAAAATGAAACAAAATTTAGATCAAACAGAATATATCATAATGTGAATATGGCTGAGCATCATCACCAATCTTTTTGGCATTCATAACAATTGTGTTGAGCTAGATTTTATCGGTATTCATAAATCATCAAAATAAGAAGGAAATAAATCAAAAACAGAAAGCAACATACGAAAACAAATGGTCGAAGTTGATCATTGGAAGATGTTTTGCATCTCTGTTGGTGATTGGAAACAGACAGAAGAAGGAGCATGTGAGAAGAGCACCAATCAATTCCTGGAGAGCAACAGTATCATATATTATAGAAATCAAACAAGAAAAGGAGAAAAAAAAAATGGTGCACCCATTATGAATGAATTCTAGGTTTACAGGTTAAAGCATAAAATAGGTCAAATTACAACTACCCAATATGCTACTACAGTGAATATAAATTAAGAGACTTCTTGAGACATAGTTGGATCAGTCTCAGATGAATGTATACAAAAAGAACAGCCAGTTTATCTCTCATTGTAGACCTAATTAAAACAAGCCATCTTTTTAACAAATGATTAGAAGAAAATTTCATGCTAATAAACACGATACAGTAACAATGATGCATTGGTCTAACAGTCTCAAGGGCTTCCCAAGTTACCTTGTAATAGGTTGGGAATTTACGTCCTGTTACCATATTGCAGTTAAGGGCCAGAACTAAGTTTGTACACTAATAATTACCAAAAGGCAAAAACAACATAAAAATAAATACAATGTCATCTGACACAAATCAATTACACATTCACAAGCTTACCATAATCTTATGAAGCTAACACAATGAATGAAGGACGGAGTGGAACATTATCAGAAGGTATACCTGGCTGAGAAACACAATGCCTGACTGTTGGGAGTCCAATATGCGAAGCCCTGTTTGAACTCCATCAATAAGAGTGTCCGCATTCCGATAGTGGAATTCCAAGAGAGAGGGGAAGCGCAAGAGCAAATTGGCCAGCGCCGGTAGGACCTCTGCAAACCATTTGGAGGATTCGGGCCTAGACAACAACTGGATGGCAATTGAAATCATCGGACTCTGAATTGTAGAAAATTTGATAAAGAGAAATTAACAGACGCAAGGTTACCTTGTCGAAGAAGAGGGCGTAGCCATGAGGAGCAGAAGCGGAGAGGCGTTGGGAGGAGAGAGAGAGGGAGTGGCGGAGATCAGAAATGGCGAGGAATAGGAGCTCTCCGGAGTGGATTCCGCTGTGGTCAGGACCTCGGCTGATTGCTTTGAGCGGCTCGATCACGGGCGATGGCCACAGAACTGAGGATCCTTCGACTACCACTCCCAAATATGGCAGTATTGATCGCAAGTCTTCCCGCTTCTCCATTCTCTTCACCACTGTTTTTGTCTAAGACTCAAGAGTCATGCTCGGTTTTAAGAAATTCAGGTATGACATTTAAAAATAATCTATAAAGAGTATTTAACCTTTGTATCCTCCAGTATCTCCCTGAATACCCGTATCTATCCATTTGAATTAAGGATTTTTTTTTTCTTTTTGATAAAAATGATCAAAATACTTTTTTTTGTTAGCAAACAAGATTTGCAAAAAAATAAAAATAAAAATTCTTGTTGTCGAGGAAAATTTTTCGAGATAAAAAGAAAAGAAAAGAAAAGACAAGGCAAGTATAAAAGAGAATAATCAATAGCGTATTTTAAGTATGTTGAAAATTTTTAAATGATTGTGTAAATAAAATGAGCTTGTAAAGTAATTAAATGAATGTTAATATAAATACTCATTTATAAAATAGGATAATATAATAATGGCTTTTTGGAAATGCCTTATATATTTTAAGTTTTTTTTAAATAATAATAATAACATATTTTCAAAAACAATACCCAAACATGGCCTTTCCTCTTCATTTTGAGCCCGTGCTTGGACCAACGAGTGATGGGAGTTGTACTGGAATAATCCATATGATTTATCATTGAGAAGAGGGTCTATTCCCCCAGTCCAAATTCTTTCATGCTTGAGCCATAAGACTGACCATACCACAGATGGCTCATGTGTAAACCCCATTTTTCAGACAACAATATGTGGCTTTTCCTCCAGTCTGGATCACTTGGCTGCAATCATGCTCTTCAATTGATCCTCACAGTTACCAGCAAATGACAACAAATGGAGATTCAAGCTCTTAATAACTAATCCAAAATTGCCTGCCTGTTGCTACTCAACTAAAAAAAACACAAACATCTTAAGTTAAAAGTATCAACTGATTATCAACAAAACTTCTGCATTCAGAATCAAAGCTCAACTGTAACTGGTAGCAGTCACAACTTCTAAGTTCAGACCCCAGGCTCAAGTATGACTTGTAGTAAACAGAACTTCTGCATCCAGGCCTAGTTATCATCGCATATTACCCTCCCGCAGAACATCTATCATATTGTAGATCCGCTGCTCTGTGCCTAATTGAATCTGCAATTTACCACAATCAAACAGCACCAGTAGGATAATGCTGTGTTACAAGTCTGCATATTTGTGCCAAAGGGGTGTATAGAACAAGGAGATATTACAGAAGGGAGAGAGTTGAATGTTTAAACATTGTCGAGTCTGCTTCATTATGGTTGTTATCACTTTGAGTGAAGCACTGGAAAAGAAAGATCGCATGGTAGTGCAGGGATGAAGGAAAGGATAGGTACCTTCTTGGCAAGGAAAATTGTAGCATCAATGGTACCCTCAGCATATATCGACCTACCACACACATTATGCTGAAACTCGAAAGAAACTCTGCACACAAGAACTAGTCATGATTGCTAGCTGGGAAGGAATAAGAAATTGATAGCCAAATCCAAAAGTAAATAAATGATAATACATATGTTGCTCATCAGATTACGTTTGATCAGGCGATGTCAGATGATACATATGGAATGCATGACCATTCAGATACTCCTCTGGGACGCCCACCATCTCAACTTGTTGCTTGGGATCCCGGATTTGTTGAATCTGACAAACATGTCAAAAGAGGATTAAGGACAAGACCAGAAGCTCCAAAAAATGCCTAGCAATTCAGTATGTATGTGTATCCATGTGAGAATACATATGTTTCACTTTAGTTGGCACCTATCCAAATCAAAGCTTCAACAAAGGGATCATCAATTATTCCATGTTGGTCTTTCATGATAATTACAGACAGAAACCGATACTACAATGAACCATGAATGTCCTTAGCAACACACCTGATCCAACTTGAAAGGCACCCCCAGTTTCTGAAAGCATGAAATGACAGCCTTGGCAGTTCCGGATGTGTCCAATTTGCTGGCTTGATGAGATTCCATCACCTGAAATTGGGAATGCATCACATGATACCACCATCAACATCAACTAAATGAAACATGTTGAATATAATGTATTTATAGTATATTATCTTTCCTTGTTAATATAGGTCACATGTATGGTAGTTAGGACTCCTAGCCTTGTATATATATATCTCTCAATTGTAAGTAGACATTACATGAATGAGAATTAAGGTTTTTCTTCTTTCTCTCTCTCTCAACATGGTATCAGAGCTAGGGAAGAAAACCTAATTCTTTCCTGTTTCCCGTGTCATCAACTCCGGGCAACCTTCCGGTGACCGTGTTTCATTCCGGTCACCTTCCCCATCTCCCAATACTTTCCGGTCAGTCGGAACGTCGTTAGAAACCACTCACCGCCGGCGAAATTTTCCGGCGAACTTTCCGGCGAACTTTTCCGGCGACCTATTTTTCCGACACCGACGATACCAGAAGGAGCGCCTGGAGGAGATCTCCAACTTTTGTGAAGGCACCGGCACCAAAAGAGGATCCACGCGCCGGCCACGCGCCATTTTCCGGCCGGCGACTGCATCTCACGCGCCGGCGCGTGAGGGCGCGTGAGGCCTTTTCCGGCGACGCGCCTCCTCCTCCAGCCTCGTCTGCCGCCGACCAGCATCCCTACCTACCTGGTTCTCCCATCCGAGCCCTGCACGTACCTCTTTTGGGGATTTTTGTCTCCGTCAGCCCTCCAAACAGCCTTTCCGGCGAAGTTCCGGCTACTTTCTCTCCACCCCAATCCCTGCACGTGCCTTGGGAAGTGTTCTTCTACCTTTCTGGTGGTACCACGTCGCGATCTGAGGCCGTCTCCCTTTTTCGGTGGTGCCACGCCGCAATCTGAAGCCGTATTAGGGCTCTCTTCGATCCAAATACGTGAATATGACCACCAAAAATCAGATCTTTACCTCTGTTATCTCTGGATCTCCTATGATTACCTCAGAGAAATTGGTTGGCAGTGAAAATTATCTTTCCTGGTCTGCCTCTGTTGAACTTTGGTTTATGGGTCAAGGATATGAGGATCACTTGGTTACCCAGGAGGCAGATATCCCTGAGGTTGACCGCGTACAGTGGAGGAAGATAGATGCACAGTTATGTAGTGTATTATGGCAATCGGTTGATCCCCGGATTCTTCTTCATCTTCAGGCCTATAAAACTTGTTTTAAATTTTGGACTCAGGCCAAAGGATTATACACGAATGATATCCAGCGTCTTTATAAGGTGGCTTCTGCTATTGTCCATCTCAGCCAACAGGACTTGGATTTATCTACTTATATTGGTCAGATTGCCTCTCTTAAAGAGCAGTTCTTGACTGTGATGCCTCTTACTCCTGATGTTGGGGCTCAACAAACACAGCTTGACAAGTTCTTCATGGTCCTTACTCTTATTGGTCTCCGTCCGGATCTTGAGCCTATTCGTGATCAGATTCTTGGTAGTTCATCAGTTCCGTCCTTGGATGATGTGTTTGCTCGCCTCCTCCGTATCTCGTCCACTCAGACTTTGCCATCTGATAGCGCTTCAGATTCTTCTGTGTTAGTTTCTCAAACTACCTCTCGAGGAGGACGCAGTGGTACCCGAGGTAGAGGCCAACGTCCTCATTGCACCTATTGTAATAAACTTGGCCACACTCGCGATCGTTGCTATCAGTTACATGGAAGACCTCCTCGCACTGCCCATATGGCCCAGTCCTCTGATTCTCCGCTGCCTCAGCCTCCGAGCTCCTCCGCATCTCAGACATCTCAGGCTTCTATTGCCTCTGTTGCCCAGCCTGGTAATGCCTCTGCCTGCCTTACCCACACATCTTCTCTTGGACCCTGGATTCTAGATTCTGGAGCATCTGATCACCTATCTGGTAATAAGGATCTTTTCTCCTCTATTACTACTACCTCTAATTTACCTACTGTTACCTTAGCTAATGGTTCTCAAACTGTGGCTAAAGGTATTGGTTTGGCCCTTCCTCTGCCTTCTCTACCTCTCACTTCTGTCATTTATACTCCTGAATGTCCTTTTAATCTTATTTCCATCAGCAAAATCACTCGTACTCTTAATTGTTCTATTACCTTTTCTGATAAATTTGTGACCTTGCAGGACCGGAGTACGGGGAAGACGATTGGCATAGGACGTGAGTCTCAAGGCCTCTATCACCTCACCTTAGATTCATCTCCTGCAGTTTGCATTTCCACTGATGCTCCTCTCCTCATTCACAATCGTCTGGGCCACCCTAGTCTCTCCAAGTTCCAGAAGATGGTTCCTCGTTTTTCCACTTTGTCGTCGCTTCCGTGTGAGTCATGTCAGCTTGGGAAACATACTCGTGTCTCGTTCCCAAAGCGTTTGAATAATCGGGCAAAGTCTCCTTTTGAGCTTGTCCACACTGATGTTTGGGGTCCTTGTCGGACTGCGTCTACTTTAGGATTTCAGTATTTTGTCACTTTCATTGATGACTATTCTCGATGTACTTGGTTATTTTTAATGAAAAATCGAGCTGAGTTATTCTCTATTTTCCAGAAATTTTATACTGAAATCCAAACCCAGTTCAATATTTCTATTCGTGTGTTACGCAGTGACAATGCCAAGGAATATTTTTCAGCCCAATTTACTTCGTTTATGTCTCATCATGGGATTCTTCATCAGTCTTCTTGTGCTCATACTCCTCAACAAAATGGGGTAGCTGAACGCAAGAATCGACATCTTGTTGAGACAGCTCGTACTCTCCTCCTCCATAGTCACGTTCCTTTTCGTTTTTGGGGGGACGCTGTTCTTACCGCTTGTTATTTGATTAATCGTATGCCCTCCTCTGTCTTACACGATCAGATTCCTCACTCCCTTCTTTTCCCTGACCAACCACTTTATTTCCTTCCTCCTCGTGTCTTTGGTTGTACTTGCTTTGTTCATATTCTCACTCCTGGACAAGACAAGCTTTCCGCCAAAGCCATGAAGTGCCTCTTCTTGGGATATTCCAGACTTCAGAAGGGTTATCGTTGTTATTCCCTTGAGACTCATCGATACTTTATCTCCGCTGATGTCACCTTCTTTGAGGACTCACCATTCTTTTCCACCACTTCTGAGTCTCTTCCTGTTTCTGAAGTCTTGCCCATTCCCATTGTCTCCCCACCTGATGCTATGCCCCCTCGACCACTTCAGGTTTATCATCGTCGCCCTCGTGTCGTTGCTCCTCTCCCTTTTCCTGAGGCACCTGCTGACTCACTTCCTATCCCTTCGGCTTCACCTGCCCCGGCTCTGCCTTCTCCTAATGACTTACCCATTGCTGTTCGGAAAGGTACTCGCTCTACTCGTAATCCTCATCCTATTTACAATTTTTTGAGTTATCATCGATTATCTTCACCCTATTCTGCTTTTGTTTCTGCTATATCATCTGTTTCTCTTCCAAAGAGCACCCATGAAGCTCTTTCCCATCCAGGCTGGCGACAGGTAATGGTGGATGAAATGGCTGCTCTGCACTCTAATGGCACTTGGGATCTTGTTGTTTTACCCTCTGGTAAATCTACAGTTGGTTGTCGTTAGGTCTATGCAGTTAAGGTTGGTCCTGATGGTCAGGTTGATCGCCTTAAGGCCCGCTTAGTTGCTAAAGGCTATACTCAAGTTTATGGTTCTGATTATGGTGACACATTCTCACCTGTTGCCAAGATTGCTTCTGTCCGCTTGCTTCTCTCCATGGCTGCTATGTGTTCTTGGCCTCTTTATCAGTTGGATATTAAAAATGCCTTCCTTCATGGTGATCTTGCCGAGGAAGTTTATATGGAGCAACCTCCTGGTTTTGTTGCTCAGGGGGAGTCTGGTTTAGTGTGCAGGTTACGCCGTTCTCTATATGGCTTGAAACAATCTCCTCGAGCATGGTTTAGCCGTTTTAGTTCTGTTGTTCAAGAGTTTGGCATGCTTCGCAGTACAGCAGACCATTCAGTTTTTTATCATCATAACTCCTTGGGGCAGTGTATTTATCTGGTTGTTTATGTGGACGACATCGTCATTACAGGCAGTGATCAGGATAGTATTCAGAAACTAAAGCAACATCTTTTTACCCACTTTCAGACCAAAGACTTGGGGAAACTCAAGTATTTCTTGGGAATTGAGATAGCTCAATCCAGTTCTGGTGTGGTCCTTTCCCAAAGGAAGTATGCTTTAGACATCCTGGAAGAAACCGGTATGTTAGACTGTAAACCGGTAGACACACCTATGGATCCGAATGTCAAACTTGTACCAGGACAGGGGGAGCCTTTAGGAGACCCCGGGAGATATCGACGGCTCGTAGGTAAATTGAACTATCTCACCATTACTCGTCCAGACATTTCTTTTCCTGTGAGTGTTGTTAGTCAATTCCTACAGTCACCATGTGATAGCCATTGGGATGCCGTAATCCGTATTCTTCGATATATCAAAAGTACACCAGGCCAAGGTGTATTGTACCAGAATAGAGGTCATACTCAAGTTGTTGGTTACACAGATGCAGATTGGGTTGGCTCACCCACAGATAGACGTTCCACTTCAGGGTACTGTGTTTTTATTGGAGGTAATCTAATATCTTGGAAGAGTAAGAAACAAGATGTAGTGGCCAGATCTAGCGCTGAAGCCGAGTATCGAGCTATGGCTTTGGCAACATGTGAACTCATATGGTTGAGACATCTTCTTCAGGAGTTGAGATTTGGAAAGGATGAACAGATGAAACTCATCTGTGATAACCAGGCCGCATTACATATTGCATCCAATCCAGTCTTTCATGAAAGGACCAAGCATATTGAAGTTGACTGTCATTTTATTAGAGAGAAGATCGCATCAGGATGTATTGCTACAAGTTTTGTCAATTCAAATGATCAACTAGCAGACATCTTCACTAAATCTCTCAGAGGTCCTAGGATTAAATATATTTGTAACAAGCTTGGTGCATATGACGTATATGCTCCAGCTTGAGGGGGAGTGTTGAATATAATGTATTTATAGTATATTATCTTTCCTTGTTAATATAGGTCACATGTATGGTAGTTAGGACTCCTAGCCTTGTATATATATATCTCTCAATTGTAAGTAGACATTACATAAATGAGAATTAAGGTTTTTCTTCTTTCTCTCTCTCTCAACAAAACACAACCATCTTTGTTAATGACATCAATTACAATATATGAATAGTAGTTATCAGAATTTTATACACATGATGTGCATGTACAATAAGATATGAGGAGAGGCTGATTTGTAGGATCCTATTGCAGCCAATTGAGCAGCAACAATAACAGATTCTTGGCATGTGAAAAGAGCTGTGACCATTGGAATTCAAGGTTCATTACTCGCTTTTCTGATTAGGAGCTGGAGTTTTTGTAGTAATTTTTATCTTTTATTCAGGATTATGAAGCCAGTGAGGACCGAGAGGACAGGTTGCTTTGAAGGTGGTCTAAGATTGGTCATTTTACTTAATTCCTTTGACAATGCCCTTTTCTGACAAATCCCTATTCTCATCCAACAAGGAAGGTGTTAGGATCCTTTATACATTCTAAGTAAGGTTATTTCCTTGGGAAGCAACTTGGGAGAAGATCCTTCCTATTGATTCTAAGGGAGACAATGGTCAACTGGTGCACATGTGAAAGCATGATATGGAATCAGCTAACCATCTTCTTATGCATTGTGAAGTAGCTTGCAGCTTTTTGCTATATTTAGCATTTCATGGATCCTTCCTCTCTTTGTGAAGGAGACCCGAAATTGAGTTGGCATGATTCAATGGAAGTGCAAGCTGAAAGTTTATAAAGGTGACTTCTTTTGAGTGGTATTCAAAGGAATAGCGGAATCAAAGGAATGAAGGAATTGAGCTATTAGTTATGTTATGAAGCTAAAAGATCTCTATTTGAAGTCTCTTTTGGAATTAATGCAAGTTTTCTTTCTCAGATGTTTCTTCCGGGGATGAGAATCTTTCATTGTTAGATTTTGATAGGCTTGGGAATGAGCTAAAGCTCCTTCTTTGGGAAGTGGTGTACTTTCTCTCACTAGCCACTGCAAAAAAACCAAACCCACTTAAATGGACTAGGGAAACAATTTTTTTTAATGCATCTTTTGTTTTATGGCTTTTTGGATGAACTCATTTTTTTTGGGTTCTTTTCAGATTGAAGAACTTCTTGGGAGCATTTTCATATTTTCTCCAGAAAATAAATAAAAAGGAAAAATACCTGTAAAGAATACCCAGAAAAAGCTCCAGGAAATTGCTCAGCCATGATTTCCATGGCTGCAAGAAATGCTACCACCTGAACAAACCAAGAAAACAAAGATCAATTGGGACTCAGGTGCCAGAACCACAATGTAACACTACATTACAACCAATTTGAGGCTATTGAATTCTGATCACCTGTTTTCCCATTTGTGGGGATATTACGGCATAAACATTTGAATCTTTTACAGTCTTATACAGTCGTTCCCTATCCCCACCAGTGGTTCCCATTACAAAGGGCACACCAACTTTGCAATATAGTTCAGCATTATCTGCATAACATGTAACAAGAGCAACAAACATTCAACATAATAAACTCAAAAAAACAGATCATCAGTGAAATGTCATAATCAAGAGTTTATTTTTCCTTTTGGTTCTGAATGGTATATCCATAACCTTAATCTTTAAGGTCATAGAAAAAGTAAGTATGCAATTCACAGATTCACTTAAAAAAATTGAACAAATTGGACATTGTGCAACACCAAAGTTCAGTGATTCTAGTTCGGCATTTCTAGATTTCCTCTTTCATCTTCAGGAAGTTAATTACGTTCCACCATGTGGTAGTGATTGAGTTCTTGCCAACAAATTCTTTCCTTAGTAAATCATGTAAATTTATAAAGCTAAACATGATTGCTCAACCATATATATTTTGAGCCCTAAGACTAAATGTTATCATGTACAGAGTATTTCTATAGTTTATAGTGCCATGACATACCTTGGAAACATGCCATCATGTCCCCAAATCCTCATTCTCTGAAGTAAAAGGCTCCAATGCTCAATCATTAGCATAAGAAAGATCTGACCCCCATGCACCACCTTCACCAGTTCCCATGGATTCCAAACAATGTTAGAGGGGAAAGGCTCACTTCTTTCTTGTGCTTTCTACCATTCTTTAGCGTGAGAAAGAAGTGAGCCTTTCCCTTCTAACATGGTTTGGAATCTGTAGGCACCTATGAAGGTGAGATTCTTTGCATGGGAAGCAACTAGAGGTTGGATCTTAACAATTGATCAACTTAAGAGGAGAGGATGGAAAATACCTAATTGATGTTACATTTTTTTTTTTTTTGATAGGTAAGAAAAGATCTAATATAAAAAGAGGCGCCAAAAAAGCGACTCAAGGTATACAATACCCATACACCCACTGCCAAAACAGCCAAAAAAGAAGAAAAACACCCAGCTGGCCCAACAAACAACCTTAATTAGAACCCAACCAATCAATAAAACTAACTATAGTTAGAGGGCAATCAACTATAAACAACTTGGCCTCTGACCAAAGAGAAAGAACAAAAGAGTATTTGAGCCTCTGGATTGACAACACATCATCCTTGAAGGCCAATCTATTTCTTGCCTTCCAAACCGTCCAAAAAATGTAAAGAGGAGCTACTCTCCACACCTTCTTGCACTTTTTGCCCACAAAAGAACCATGTCAACTAAGGAGAGTCTCTCTAACTGATGAAGGCAACACCCATGACACCCCAAACAAATTAAAGAGCAAATCCCATAAGACCCTTGTTTTTGTACAATGTAGAAGAAGATGGTCTATGATCTCTTCTTTCTCAAGGCACATAAAACATCTATTTGCCAAGGCCCATTCTCTTTTCTGAATAAGATCCAGGGTTAAGGCTTTGCCCCACGTAGCCTCCCACGCAAAAAAGCTAATCTTGGGCTGCACCCACACATTCCAAATGCAGCTAGAAGGAAACAAAGAAGGGCAGCCCGCTTCTAGAGCAAGGTAGAGGGACTTGACCGAGAACTTTCCACTCTTTGCTTCAGTCCAAAGCACCATATCATCCACATCTCCATACACTCTCTTCTCATGAAGCCGCTCCAATAATCTTTCCACCTCCTCCACCTCCCAATCATTGAAGACTCTTGAAAAATAGGGATTCCAACCCCCCCAACCCCCCTCAGCCAAGGGGTCCCAGATATCCGCCACCCACACTCCCTTATCAATAGACAAAGCAAACAAGGAAGGGAATGACACACACAAAGGGGAATCCCCGCACCATCTATCCCTCCAAAATCTCACCCTTCGCCCATTATCTACAAGGAATAAAATCCTAAAGCCCACAAAATCCCAGTTCATCCTTATTCCTTTCCAAAGCCCCACACCATGCGCCTCTCTCACTTCCCGAGAGCACCATCCCCCTCTTTTTTCCCCATACTTCCCTCTAATCACTTGATTCCACAAGGCCTCTCTCTCATTTGCGAAACGCCAATTCCATTTACAAAGAAGAGCCTTATTGAGATTGGATAGACATTGGACCCCCACACCCCCTTTCTCCTTACTTAAGCACACCAACTCTCATCTTACTAAATGTGGCTTTCACGCCAAATTACCATCTCCCCAAAGAAAATCCCTTTGAATTTGCTCTAGTCTCTATCTAACTGAGCTTGGCAAGCGCAACAAGGACATAAAATAAATGGGTAAATTTGACAAAGTGCTTCGAATTAGAGTCGCCCTCCCTTCCTTGGATATGTATTGTCTCTTCCACATAGCCAACCTAATTGATGTTACATGTGCAAAAATGAGGAAGAATCGGTTGATCATTTAATTCTCCATTACCCTAAAGCCAATATCCTGTGACAACTTGTTTTCTCTCTTTTTGGAGTTGTTTGGGTGATGCACTCCATGATAAGAGGAAATCTTTTGAGTTGGCATGCATCTTTCATGGGGAAAAAATGGAAAAAAACTTGGATTGTTGCCCCCTTTGTACTTGTTTTGGATGCTATGTAAGAAAAGGAACATGAGGTCTTTTGAAGATTCGGAACAATCAGATAAGAAAATCAAATCCTATTTCATAAGTACTTTTTTTGGAATGGATTAGAGCGTAAATAGGCGACCATTCTTTGTCAATGATTGACTTTGTTGATTGGCTCGGCTTAAAGTAAGGAGAGGGAGATTTATTTTTGTGTTTTTCTCCTTTATAAGCACGCCTTTGGTGGGTGTCGTATGTATACACCTTGCATATGTTGCTGCACCTTTTACTTAGGTGTCTTTAATATATGTTCACTACTTGCCTATCACAAAAAATGGAGTGGGGTGGGGGGCTCAATGCTCCTACCCATACCAATGCATAGTAGCATATATACTATTTCAGCAACACATACAACAATATACAATTTTTATCCTGTTAAGGAGACAAGTGAGAGCAGCAAAGTAGACACTGTCATCTCTCGATTCTATGGCATAAATTTAGTTATTTTGCCTATTTTATCAATGTAAAGTTAATAAATGAAATAAACCAAACTTATCAAAAAATAAATAAATGAAATAAGCCAAAATGTAATGGGTATACAATAGCTTCTTTTTTATTTTTTTTCTGAATCATTCTATTACTAAAGGCTTCTCTCTTTAAGACAACAACATACAGCTAAAATCTATTTGCTTTCACCCCATTTAGAATAAAAATCCATGAATATTTACCATTCACTGCATCAGGCACCGTGTAGTCCACCACAATCAAATTTGGATATTCATCAACTACAGAAGCAAGAATGTTTTCTCTTCCAGATGGGCCATGCAATTTAATCTCTTTTCCACACACTTCCACAGTTTGGCCAGATTCCTCTGCACAGCTAAATGATACAGGAACAAGGTGAAGTCCTGCAGAAACGGCTGCTTGGATAACAGCCTTCCCCATTTTTCCAGTACAACCATTCACCTGCAAAAGATCACAGTAACCACAAAGCATTAGATGCATCAACTAGACTTCTTGAACAGATAAAACATCAAATTTATGTCAAGAAATGAAGAGTGACAGCATGGACTAAACGCATTGCTGCAATGGACAATGACAAAGGAAGAAAACCAGGCAATATGCCAACTTGGTAATTGACTTACCGAGCAATGCAACTGGGGCAACCAACTATGGGAACAATGATCTAATTTGTTAACAAGATATTACTTGTTTTACTGTCTGGTAACATTAAATGCGTAAGGATTTTAATTGGAGAAACTGTAATGGCAGAATTTCATAATGTCCTCCATCCGTGTTCCAGATGTCATCAGAACCTCAGATGGTCATTGTTCCTAATTATTGTAAACCTACAATTACTCAACTATGACAACAAATAGCTACAGTAGCCCCGTGGTCATGCCATTCCTCAAATTGTTTGTGTGAATAAAAAAAAGACAACAAAAAAAAAAGAGAAAGTAAAGATGTAACCCACATAAAAAGAAGACAGATTAACTACATCAGATAAATGTACAGCTGTCTCATACTGATCAGCATATCATGGGGAAAATAAGCCCATCCAATCTCACATCTATTCAATGCACCAACAAAATTGTAAACAATGGGAAGAAATTAGTTTTCAGTTTACAACAGAGACAGAAACAATGCATCAGCTAGCTAGGCCTGTGCCATTTCACACTAGATTGGATTCGAACTCATTAAACTAAACAAAATTCAACATAAACACTGCTAATCCTAATGCCGAAAAAAAGCATTTCAATTTTTCCAGTAATAGCTTACCCACAAAAAAGCTTAATACCAAAGTTACATACATGTGACTAATAAGGTCACACCATAACTGGTAGTAGCTATATAAATAGATTGAAACTATAGATATGCAATATCACACTTTTGCTCACCACGGTTCAGATTGTGTGGCGGGAAAGAAATGCAAGGATTTCTTAGGGTAAGTAAGGACTTCAGAGATGCCATGGGCTCTAATTTGTTTCTATTTCTCATTTTAGGCCTCTTCTACTACAGCATTCAAGGACACTCTTCTCAATATTATTAAGCTCCATTGTCATTCGGTGTGAAAATCAGAAGGGCTTGGATAGCAAGGAGTGGAGTGATGATTCGGTTTCCTTTTGAAGGAGATCTGTTAACCCCTTTGGAGTGACGAGTTGCTTTATATTGTATAAGCTCATGTGATACTATTTCAATGTGTAGATCTCGTCAGCATATTGGAGAAGGTTCACCTAACTATTTTTTTTTATCATTTTCTGTAAATTTGGAAAGGATCCCTCGATTGGAAGGGGGAAAAAAGTGTACTTTTTTATAAGCCATGAAAGAGTGAAATACTGCATTCAGTTAGAGATGAAAGACATTATACATCAATTCCTGGTTACCATGATTGGGAGGCCGAGGTTTTGCGAACCAGCCGAAGGTTTTTCTAGATGTTGGATTGGTGGGGTCGACATGGACAATATCCGGATTGCCGATCTCCGCCTTCCAAAAACAGCACTACTCCGCCTTCTACCTCCAGAGAACAGCGCGGTACTATTCTGCCTTCTACCTCCAGATAACAGCGCTACGTTATCTCGTTGAAATGTGTTTGCTGGAACTCTAAGAAACAATGCCATTATCTGTGCGAAGATCACCAACAAAATTAATCAATCGAAGAGCAAACAAAACACATCAAAACTGACAAGAGCTAAAAAAAGCCAATAACAAGACATCCATTCAACAAATGCGGGCAGTTCCAAGAAATCTACATACAGCTATGGTGAAATTATGAGGTTGGGAATCGAATCTAGGACAAAGAAAGGATTGAAGTGGATTCGGAGAGAATGAAATGAGAAGAAATGGAATCCAGAGGGGGAACTCCTTGATTGAGATCGAAGAATAAGAAGAAACCCTACCTCTAAAAGAGCCCAGCCCTCCGGGAGTGAGGCCGCTTGACTGTGGAGATGACTGCTGTCAGATTGTGAAATGATAATTTTTAGAAATTATCAACCATAAATGCCTTTTAAAATACTCCTCTCGTGTTTAAAGAAGAAAAAAAAATGAAACATTTTAATAATTAAAAACAAAAAATGATATCTAATGAATATAAAATATATATAGAGAAATATTATATTTTTTAGAGAACGAATATAGTATGACAAGTGAATTTTTCTTTCCAAAAAAAAAAAAAAAGTGTAAAATGAAAAATATTATATTTTTATATTTATTTTTCAAACAACTATTTTTTAATAATATTTTTTAAAAGTAATTTCCTCTTTACCTTCTCCTCTCCATTTTACCATCCTCTAAATTTCACTTTAAGACTTTCTATTTTCGTTCAAAATTCTCGCTTTGCGGTTTAAGTTTCTTTCGTTAATTGACGGAAACCATTTGGGGCTCTTCCTTTTCACATTGAAGCAGTGAATAGTTCTCCATCTCCGTCTTCTCCTCCGCAGTGGTGTCCGAATGGCGTCGTTTCCTGCTGCTCAGCGTCTCTTTCACGCCCACACCTTCCGCTCATGTTCACCCCTCACAAATCGTCCAGCCATTTCATCGTTATCTTACAAACCACTCTCATTTTCCTCATCCATGACAGGTCGATTTTTTATTTTATTTTTCTCATTTATTCATTTGATTTGTTTTTTTCTATCCCGAATATTTTGGATTGTTACTGGTTTTGTCTTGTGTAGGTTTTGTAATTCATGGCTTATCTAATGTTCAAAATTTTTGTTTTACTTGTTTTTCCTGGCAACCAAACGGGAATTAACTTTCATAGTAACCATGCGTATTCCAATTCTAGGATTTGGCCAAGCGGGTATTGCAATTGAGTTGAAGGATCGTGGCTCATTTGTACAAACTGCGGCTGTTCGGCATTTGATGGGATCTCTTACCAGAGCTGAAGGTCTTCGCTTCGCTGTGGTCAGTTTCTCTATTCCTCCCCAGTTTTTGCCTTTCATTTTCATTTCTTCTGTCTATGCTTGCGATTCCATGAAGCTCCGTTACTGCTTTACTATGAATTTGAGAAATTCAGCTGGTGAACACACGAATAAAGTATATATCTAGAAGTACCTTTAATGGTTTTTTTTTGGAGGAAAAAGTTGGAGCAAGTTTTGGTTTCAAATAGCCCTCGAGCATTTCGAAAAATACAATTTTTAATTTTAATTTTTTTAATTTTCAAAGTTGGATCAAGACTACTTCGAAAGAAAAAAAAGGTTTATCTGACTATGCCTAAGAGCCCTAATGTGCCATCTGCAAGACCAAATACCAGTATGAATCCAGGTCAGAATGTAGTATTTGCATTTATCATTTGATCCTGTCTTTAACCTCTACTTTTTGAGAAAGTAACCCTTCTATGGATCTCTGAACTCCGGATAGGAAAGGGGAAGAAGGAAAGGAAAGAAAAAAAAAGGGAAAGAGTAAAATAAAAGCTGACCCCAGGAAATATTTTCTTCACTTTTTCCTCAATTATTCTCACATTTTCTGTAACCAAAACATGGGGAGATTCAAAGTGTTTTGGTCTTTCCAAGATCCAAACTGAGCCAAAAGCAAAATGCTCAAATATGTTTAAAGAGGAAACTGATTTTTTTTATTTCATAGGGGACATTGAAGCCTCAAGTTTTTAGTTTGGCTTCTTATTTTTGCTCTTTTGGTGTGTGATTCTTAGAGCTTAGTTAAGCATGACATATGTTGTAAGATTTATTTTGATATTTTATATACGTCACATAAGTTATGCTTTTTAATGCTTATTTGATTGGTTCTCATTGTTGCAATTTGATCACAATACTATTTTCCACTCCAAAGGTTGTAGCACGGTTTAACGAGATTGTGACGAAGCTGCTGTTAGAGGGGGCTTTGGAAACTTTCAAGAGATATTCAGTTAAAGAAGAAGACATAGATGTGAGTAGTTACCAACTGTGAATAGAACATTTCTTTTTCTTTGTTATGAGTGCCTGTGTATGTATGTGTGTGTTGTCTATTGTTATTATTATCACTGTTTGTTACGGTTACATAACAAATAGTGTTCTTAGCCTTGATTCTTAGTTACTTCGGCATCTTCTCCTCTTAATGTTGTAGCTGATTGAACTCTGGCTTGTTTTTCTTCAGAGGCTGAGTTTCTATTTATTGGTCTATCAATGCCTTTACATGCATCAGATAGCCAGAGGATCACATTTTTTTATGCCTCATCACTCCCAAAAGATATTGGCCTGTTATCCTATATGCAGGTTTTTTCTTTGGCCTTTTTGGTGGTGGGTGTATAGGTTTGTATACCTTGAGTCGCTTTTTTAGCGCCTCTTTATATATGAAATTCTCTCTACTTATAAAAAATAAAAAATAAAAAATCCTATATGCAGGTTTGATTATGGACAACCTAAAAGTTGAATAATGAGGGGAAAAAGATCAGCAGATCTGGTTGCAAACTCACAAATCTTAGGACTGCACATGTAGAAAGCCTTTTGGTTTTCATTGTTCTGAAAACACGGTCATAGCCTTGTAGGTGATTGTTTGGGATTGATTCATTGGTAGACCGTTAGACAACTGCGGCAAAAGTGCAAAGGATTTCATATCTTCTGATGGTTAAACTTTCCTGCAATCTTAATTTTGTTCAGCTATGTTTTGACAAAGTTTCATCATTTTTGTTCTTTCTTCGTCAGGTTGTGTGGGTTCCTGGAAGTTTTGAAATTGGTGTTGTTGCAGAAAGGCTTGGGAAGTCTAAGAAATATCAAGCAATTTTGTGTATTGGAGCTGTGGTATGATCTGTCTATTCACAAAATCTAATACGATTTTCAGCTTTGCCGAATGTTTTACTTTTATTATCTGGTCATGTTGGTTGCTCGCCACCTTCCTTTTTGCATATGCATATTTTTACAGACTAGAATGTATAGATGTTTAGGCTAGTGCTGGTCTAACTGTCTATGCATGTCTAATCGATCATCTCAAGTTGGATACATTTCTTCTCTTGATTCAATGACTTACCATTTGACACACTGTCATGTGCCTGTACATGCATTTCATGATGTTATATAATGTCTCAGATCAAATCTCATGAGTTGATGTTTTCTACTTAAGAAAATCCTACACTTCTGGTTGATCATATTCCCTTACTCCATTCTCTTGAGTTGTGCAGTTATGATTTTAAGTACAAGACTTGAATATGATGCTAACTCATCATGCATAAAGTCATCTAGACCCTACACAAAATGGGTTTGTCAGTGGCAGCCATGGCAGAGAACACTAGTTATTTCAACCAGGCTGCTCATGTAGAGCCTCATCATATTTAAACTCTGCACTATCTTAAAACCAATGCACTGAGCATATGTTTGTAGAAAGCTCATGTGTTATACTTCTGTTGTTTCCTTGTAGAAAATTATCTTGATCCCACGAGTTACTTTCACACAAATTCTTTTATCTTGGATCCTTGTCATGTATTATTTTAAATCATCATCTCTCCTCTGTGGCTCTGCTTTAGTTAACATGACCTCAACATATCCACCTTTGAAGCAAGCCTTCTTCTGTTCAGTGCATACTGTTACGATTGTCACATCTGTTGTATCTCTTCACATTACATGTGCACAGGAAGTATTTTTTTGTTTTTCTCTTCTCTTTGATGAGCCTAGTCTGTTCATGTTGATGGCCCTAATCCATGAACCATTTTTGTTGTCAGTAGATAAGAGGTGATACTTCCCACTATGATGCCGTTGCTAATTCAGCAGCATCTGGAGTGCTCTCAGCTGGTCTGAATTCAGGTTAGTATTCAGTTGAGGGTTGGTATCAAAATTACTTTTTTTTGGCCTTCACATGAAAATAGTAGATGTCGGATTCAAAATCTGCAATCATTTAGGAATATTTCGACTCTAGTATGCAGATATTTCATCTCCTTGTCCATTGTGTAAAGACAAGAGTCTTGTGGGAGTTGCTTTTTGCCCTTTTTGGGTGTCTTGGGTGCTACTATACTCGGTAAGAGAGACTCTATTAGGGTGGCATAAATCATTTGTGGACAGGAAGCACAGAAAGGTGTGGAGAGCGGGATCATTATGTTTGTTTCAAATAGTTTGGAAGGCAAGAAATAGAATTGCCTTTGAGGGGGAAGAGCTCTCAATCCAAAGTCTAAAAAGTGAACTTTTTATTTGTTGTCTTTGATCGGAAGCAAAGGGGCGTATAGATGATGTTCCTCTAACTCTTTTTAGGTTTCTAGATTGGTTGGGTCCTTGGTGAGGGTGGGCTGGCTTAGTTCCTTTTTATTTTGTAACTTGGTTTATCGTGGTGTTTGTTGGTGGTAGCTGTATACGTTTTGTATACCATGGGTTGCTATTTTGGCGGCCCTTTTTAATGTATTTTTCTTTTTGCCTGTAAAAAAAATAAATAAATAAGTAGTGCATGGGAGGGATGAGTAAGCCAATGTGAGCTTGAAAATATGTTTGGTTCTAGAAAAAGTTATTGAAAGGGTGTAAAATAACAAGTTCCATACCATCTGTAATTTAATTCTGACATATAGCAGCATGTGAGTGCAAAGAAGGTGGACAAGTCCTATAGAAAAAAAAGAAGAAAGTGTATGATGGATGGCACATATCTCACAACTTTCAGCAGTAACGAACATGGATGTGGATCTTTAAATTGGCCTTACCCTGAAGGTGGGGTTCCATCTTATAATGTTACCTTTCTTGGCTGAATGACTTAACATGGGAAAGACTTGTATCAATGTTATATGCCTGTGGCAAACAAATTATAGCACATTTCCTATTAAGAAGGGGAAAAAAATTACTGCACCGTAGCTCATGCTCTAATAAATTTAGTTCTCCAATTGCACATTTACCATTTGGTTGGTGATATTGCAATTAATATCATTCTATCATTGCTCTGTCTCAGATTTAGCATATATTTGATTTCCTAATGAAAATTGATGAATTTTTCTTTATGATGTTGAAGGAGTTCCATGCATATTCGGTGTCCTGACCTGTGATGATATGGATCAGGTAAGAGCTTGTTATGCACACATTACTTGAACTTGGTACATGGCTTCTTCTTTTTTTTCTCAATAGGAGCACTGGGCATTGCTTCATTCTCTTACAATTCAACCCAGAGAGTAGGCTTAGTTTGTTGAATTCTGGTTTTATTTCTTCTCCCCTTGATTATTGTTGCTTTTTATCTCCAAGTTTTGAATGTCAAAATATTTATTCTCTGGGTGGCTATGGCTGTGCTGCATGGATAATCTTGCTTGGATGCTATTTATGACTATTCCTGTGATGATTATTGCAGGCTTTAAATCGGTCTGGTGGAAAATCTGGGAATAAAGGTGCAGAGGCTGCTTTGACAGCTGTAAGTTGATTTTGGAATAATGGAATGATGCATGATTGTTTTTTTATGGACTTGGCTTTTACTTGTTTTATTGCCAGAACCAGAATCTCCTTTTTATTGTTACTATTTCTTATTTATTTATTATTTTTTAGGAAAAAAGAAATTCTGAAAACTGAGCGCTAAAAAGATGAGATATCCTTCATGCATATATAGCAAATATTTTAATATCTCAAGTTGTTCCCCACTGAAAGCAGAAAGAAAAGAGAAATACCAGAAATGAGCCTGCATCTTGAGGAGTTTGAATAGATGGCACAATTTTATGGTGAGCATTAGAATGCCTCAAGTTGTTCCTGGCTAAGGGCAGAAAGAAAAAGTACCAAAAAATGAACCTACATCCTGAGGAGTTGTTTGGATGGCCATGTAAAGCCAGGCTAAAAGAAAGTGCTTTGGAGATAATTGCTTGAAGTATAAAACATTTACAAGGTATATGCTTATGCCTTGGTTTGGCATGTCGTAGACAAGGATGAAAATATCGGTAATTACGGATATATCGGTATTTCGATTTTACGGATATATCGGATATATCAGAGATATAGCGGTGGATATTTTGACATAAAATATCGGTAGACTTAAAATTGACCAAAACTTATAAAAATATAAAATAAAACTTTTAGAAATGAAATTAAACTATAATAGATATTTTAAAGTTATTTTATTAAATAAATTAATGTATGTATATATAATATTGTACGTGTCAATAAAAAATATAAATTTGATAAGTGTATATTGATTATTAAATTATATTAAATATTTTTTATTATTATATTGTGATATTTGATTATAATATATTTCGGTGGATATTTTGACACAAAATATCCATAAACCTAAAATTGATCAAAACTTATAAAAATATAAAATAAAACTTTTAGAAATGAAATTAAAAACATAATAGACATTTTAAAGTTTTTTTTTTTTAATAAATTGATATATATATATATATAATATTGTACATGTTAATAAAAAATATAAATTTGATAAGTGTATATTGATTATTAAAATATATAAAATATTATTTGATGATAATATTGTGATTATAATATGTTTAATTTTAAAATCTATTTAATATTAAAATTATGATATATTATAAAATAAATGATGATAAATGTATAAATTTTTAATATATTAATAATATTAAAAATACTATGAATAAAATTATGATATATTTTTATTAATCAATTAAATGAAAATTTTTCATTTAATTATTAAATAGTTATAATTAATTTGTTATTTAAAGTGTTTTTTTTAATATTTTATTTATATCCTAAGTTTTAATATATATTTCTTTAGTGCATACTATTTATCAAAGGGCACGTTTGCCCTAGTGGAGCAGGGGATGCTCTTTGAACCTTTTGTTGGGGGTTCAAATCCCCCTAATAGCAGGAAGAAAAAGGCTCAATTTTGAGCTTTGACCGTTGACCGCCCGTGTTGACCAGGCGATATATCCGTGCTATATGTCGTGTTGGCGGGTGCCGACACACCGATATTTCGCTGAAATATCGCCTAATTTCGGCGATATTTTCTTCCTTGGTCGTAGATATGCGTTCCATTCCCTAATATAAAATGGTTATTTTTTTTGTTTATATTAGTCACTCTCTTCAACTTGATGCTTCATTTTTCTTTATCTATATGGGTTCAAAAATTGTGCTCAGGACCTACACAGCAAGCAAGAATTTTGACGTTTGAGAGAGATGTGGGAGTAGTTATCACAAGTGCTTAATGGGAAGTTACTAAAGAAAATTCATTATGCATTTTAAAACTTTTCAAGTGGAGAATGGACAAATGTTCTGCTTCATAGATGGTCTACCTTAATGCATTTGAAATTTGAAATAACTGCTTTAATGCTTTATGCCAGATTAAGGGTTATTTCAACTTATATTTGTAAGAATTTAGGCTTTTCTTTGTGCCTTTTAGTCCTAGGATATTTCATTATATCAATATTAGTGCGCATTATATTTTGAGTGTATATGGTTTGTCCCGTAAAAAAGTCTACCAGATGGAGGGACCACCTTTTGTTTACCATGTGATATGGTATTACTATTAAGGTTAATTAGGCCTCTCTTGGAAGGCCTAGGGTGCACTGGAAATCAAGGCCAGAGGAATATCCTCTTAGAAGGGGATTCATCTAGCATTATCTCTTAGGTTAGATATGGGAACTGAAGAGTTAAAAATTTTGGGATTAGATGAGAAAGATTTGTGATTGTCTAGGAAATTGGTTCGCCTTTCTTGGTTTATCATGTAACTAGTGGAGCAATTGATATTTCTTAGCTTAGTGAAGGGCACCTTCGGCAGAGAGATTTACTGGAAGTTCATACTTTTCCCATCCTTTTCTTTTGCCTCCAGTTTTTACTGCTTTGTTCTGTATCATTTGAAGAACATCTTATTCATACTGTGTTTTGCTCTTTTCCAACTCTATAATAAAGTTTTGCCTCAACAAAAAAGAGAGACAAAATAGAACTTCCTGTTGGTTGTAGGTTCCTTTTGTACCCCATTTTTATTTCATGCCTTAAGGAAATGGTTACCCCCATCATGTGTGAATGGCTACTCTTGAGCAATATGCTCAAGGCGAAACTAATGATAGTTTCAAAATTTCTCCATATCAATGCTTGTTAAGCCTCACCTTTCCATGTGAGAAAATTAATGGAAAGATTGCCATTTGAATTTTAGGCTGATTGAAAGCAAGTTATTCATACCAGATTACCAGGCTAGCCAGTGGAAGATCTTCTCTTGTAGTGTCATTTGTCCTGGAATTTTGGAGGTCTTCTTTTACTATCAAACAATGGATGGTTCTAATAAGGATATCTCAGAATTCAAACCGCTGGTCACCATGCTGGAGGATTTTCTTAATGAATTTTGTTTCAGTGATTGTCGGGTTTTGAATTTTCTAGGATAACTTGCCTAGGCTATGTGTTTTCTTTATTTTCTCTTGGATTGTGTGGTTTTTGCCTTTATGGTTTGTGTATATGCTTTGCCTCTTTCCCTTTTCCTTTATGACATGTTATTACTTGTGAACATTTTTATCTTATAATAGGTCTTGAGGAACTATTAGTGATGTGTCCTCAGCAAGTGGACCCACCATGTATGTAATGAGAGCATTCATTATTAACATCTTTTGCTATGTGGACATACTGAGATGTGCATGTGGATTGGGTCTTGTTGCTTGTGTCACAGTTCTTGAGTTGCCATTTTGATTTGATACCCATGCTTGTCTCTAATTACTTAGAGGTTGTCACCTTGTCTCCTAGCCCTTTGACCTAATCCTCTGAGCAACAGGCTCCATAGGATCTGTTCTCAAGAGTTCCCTCTCCTGGACCCTGAATTGAAGATGCAGTTTATAATCTTAATAATTTCCTGTTTGTTATGAGAAGAGTGTTTTAGGATTCATTGTCTGACAAGTTTGACCTCTATGTTATCTCTTTTGTTCTGACCTGATTTCCTGACTGTTACAGCATCTGATTCTATAGTCTTTTGTTTATCGTACTTTCTCTGTGGGTGTTATTGCAAATTTCTCCTTTATTAAGAACGTAATTGAGCTATCAGGTATTTGGAAGATAGCTTGACTGATTAATTTTCCCCTTATGCTATGTGTTGGTCAAAAAGGAAGATTAGATGTCTCTCAATAGTTCTTTTATTCAAAAGGGTGATTTTGTCCTTTAATGGCTATTTTGACTTGTATTGCAGATTGAGATGGCATCTTTGTTCGAGCACCATTTGATCCAGTAGCAATACTGCAACAAAAGTAGAATGCAATCCTTCTTCCAGCTCAGTATCTTCTTTTACCCCGGGAGTGTGCCAAATCTTGTACCTTCCATTTCTATGCTGCCAGAGTATCTTTATGTTGAGAGTTCCAGTGAATAGCAAAGGGGATTCCTGACAGTAATCAGATATTTGTGCTTACCATTCCAAATATCGTCCTAGCTATGAAACTACCCTGACGCTTAAAGAGGGCATGCTTAGTGTTAGACATCAGGAGTCCCTTTTACACTGCTTAAAATTTTGAACTACCTGTTATTACACTTTGGAGCATGTATATTTATGAATTTTTTTTGTGGTTTTAACAAATGGATGGTATCCCAGAGACTCTTTTCTGGCTCTGCGGGAGAGACAGAGTCGGGCAGACCTTGTGTTTTTTCATTTAAGCTTTGGAATGCAAGCAATTTTCAGTACTAGGGAAAATGAAGCCCCCGTTCGAGGAGGATCAAAATAATGCTTTCCTGGTCAGGGAAAACCCTCAAGAGCAGCTGGCTTTGCCTTTTTTTTTTTTTCTTTAACATTGGCTGAATCCTAAAAGTTAGATCTTCAAGGGACAAGGTAGCATGGCCATTTGTACTCTCCTATTTTAAAATTGCCTCCCAAAAAGTGGATGATCTGGGTTACACTTTCTTGTTTATATGTTTGTCCACGTGGTGAAATGCTTTCTCATGTGTACCATATATTTTAGAAAAAGCAGCTTGCCATTATTGTTGCGGACTCCTTCAAATTGGGGTTGAATTATGCATCCTCTTCCTCCTACTGATCAAAAGAAACCAAAGATCAAAAGGGATGGTTCAATTAGGCCAATCCTCATCTGAAGATCAAGTTAGCCATAGAGTGAAGGGAAAACAAACAGATAAATAATGAATTGTTTTCCTATCTTATTCTGGAATTGAGGTCTCTTTTTTACAGTTTGCCTTGGGTGGATTGTTTTAGAGAAGGTAATAAATGGTGGCATTGGCTTTGATTGTTATGTGGTGATTATGGAATGACCTTCAAGATTTTGGTTGTAATATGATTACTGTGCAGTCAAGACTGTAATGTAATTGATGTGTGGGTTGTCCTTTATGAGAGGTTGTATTCTGCCAGTGGTGGTCAATTTGTAGATGGTGGTCATCTAATTGCATTTATTGGGCTATAGTTACATTGCAATTGTGACGAGCGGTATATGTAGGTAGGACGCAACTCTTTTGATCTTGCCATGTGGCAAATGATTGCCTACAAAAATACAAGTCAAACATTGTCATTTTTAGCTTTGAAATTAGACAAATAAGAATCCTTTCTTCTATAAGGCTCGCATCAGCCTTGTATAACTAGTTATGGAGACGATAACAGCTAGAAGAAGGCTTGGATGCCTAAAAGCTGAGACACTTCTTGTGCCTGCCTTGGAAACCACTCTATACCAACATGCCCCACATTTACCCAAAAGCTTCCCACCCTCCTTCCTTCATCAAGTCAACAAACTGTCTCTCCCATCTCTCTGTCATTAGCAAACAAAGTGAACCAGATGTGCTAATCACTGTCATTAGCAAAAAAAAAGTGAACCATATGTGCTAATCAATTACAAATAAAAAAAATAAAGAGGGCTGTATAAGCCTTAATCTGCCTCATTGAAGAGTACTGTTCACACAGCAGACTGTACTTGAACAAAGACTTGATTCTAGTCTATCAAAGGGCATGCACTCATGGAAGACGTTTCTGTTTCTGCAGTAGTCACAGTGAAGAAGAAACCTAGATATTCTTTTCTTATATATTCTCTCTTTAAAATTTAAGTAGCTATGCAGTAGCATATTGGTGATATCAAGAGAACAAGAGATATAATAAAACAAGAGTTGCATACATCACTGCAATCTCTTGTTCTTTTGTCATGGTGATATTGCAGCTTGCTCTTCCTACTACTTCTTCTGCAAATCTCCGTCCAAAGCTCCCCAGTCTTGGTGGCAAACAAGCAACTGTTCCTCCTAGCTTGTGTGTATCCAATTCACAGCAATCTGAACATCCCGCTTCATTGTCTCGCCCTGCAAATCGTCAGGTCTAAACAACTCTCCTTGAAGCTTTAAATCTCATATATAAATGTCATACATGAATGATGCTATTTCATTTGTTTTACTACTTATAGTGCTGGGTATATAAGGATTTATTAATGTCAGAGTGTTGCAGCAATAGTGTTTGGAGATGGATCAGAGTCTCAGCTATATCCGCTGACAAAGAGAAGATCAGAAGGGGCTGTTCATATAGCAGGCAGTTACAGGCTCATTGATGCAGTAGTGAGCAACTGCATTAACAGCAACATAACCAAGATATATGCTCTCACTCAATTCAATTCTACTTCACTCAATTCCCACCTTTGCAGAGCTTATTCTGGAGTAGGTCTTGAAGTAGTTGCAGCATATCAGAGCCCTGAAGCCAGGGGATGGTTTCAGGTATGACTGAAAATATACATCTATATATGGCAATGTGAATGATGGTCATATTCTAGTTTATTGTATTGTTTTTGAGTTTTTGAGTTTGTATGTTCTTCTCAACACTAGGGAACTGCTGATGCTGTAAGAAGATGTTTGTGGTTAGTTGAAGAGCACCCAGTGGCTGAGTTTCTTGTCCTTCCTGGCTATCATCTCTACAGAATGGACTATCAGAAACTCATCCAGGCCCACCGGCAAAGCAAAGCTGATATAACTATTGTGGCATTGAGTGCTGAAATAAGTCGTGAAACCGGTCTTGGCATTCTAGAAGTCAATTCTGAAAATCAAGTTGTTGAGTTTAGCAAGAGGTCAGAAAAGGAGCCAGCAACTATTATTTCAGTAAGTTATTTTGGGCTATCTTCTTCTCTTTCTCAGTACTTTTCTGGGTTAAAGAAGCATTGGTTTTTTTACTGTTCAAATCCAGGTAAAAAGTCCAAGAAAATCAAATGATAATGGTTACAAAAAGTTGGCAAGTATGGGGATCTATGTGGTCAAGAAAGAGATAATGATAAAGCTTCTAAGCGAGCATTTCCCCAAGGCAAATGGATTTGGAAGTGAAGTAATACCAGGTGCAATATCCATTGGAATGAAGGTAAGCCTTTAGGTAATTAACGCTTTAGGTAATTAACTATGTATATTTTGGTGCAAATCTAAGAGAAGATTCTCCTTTGTTGCAAAGATCAGGTTGAAGCATTTGCCTTTGATGGGTATTGGGAGGACATGAGGAACATTGAAGCATTCTACCAAGCAAATATGGAAATCACAAAGAAAACAGACGTGGGATATAAGTCAGTATGTTAGAATATATTTGTTAGGAAAGGCTTAAAGAATAATGAGAGTGCATCACTTTAGTAATGGACTCCCCCCACCAACTAACACAAAACTTCCTTTGGTAGCAGCTTCTATGATAGGGATTCTCCTCTCTACACTTTACCTCGGAATCTGCCTCCAACTTTAATAACCGATGCTGTGATCACAGATAGTATAATTGGAGATGGGTGTATTCTCGATGTGAGTAACTCACGTCTATCGCCCTTTCTGATATTTGGCCAAACAATTTTGATACAAAAAGACAAAAAAACTTATATTTGACTTCCTTTTCAGTGTTGGGAATGGTATTTTCTTTCCTTGTAGCTTACTTATTTTACCTAGAACTACTTTTGCGTTAGTTTAGTGACAGAGAAGAATGAGGTTAGTGTTTTTAGCAAGAAGATGATTTACTGATCTTGTTCATTTTGGTGCACAAAAACACTCATAAGCTTAACTTATTGAGTTGGACATTTTTCCCTCAATCTCACAAAGATGAAACTCAATAGATAAAAATGAGTTTGATCCTGAAAAATGAAAGGGAGAGATGGTCTGATGCAATAAATTAAGCCTATAACTGACACTTTGGCAATGTTTTTATTGTATCAAGGCCATTGTATCTGAATCAAGGCCAAGCAAGGGAAATATTACTTTCTTCTGGCTAAAAACTGCTGATATGGTGTTTTTCTGTCACTGAAGTAACGGTTAAAAGTTAAAACAATGGAACAAAGCATGAGACTACAACTAGTGAACTCCAAGAAAAGAGAATGCCATTTCAGAAGGAAGAGGAGAGGGGCACATGGACTAATTTGTAGAATTTTAATCATGAAGGGCTTATTAATTGTAATAATTTCTCAAATGTCTTCATGGTGAATTTTGATTCGGTTTGTTTCTTATCTTGGGATTTATTTTTTATTTTTTTTGGAATATTGCTAAGAGTAGAGGTGTGAGATTAGAGGCACAATAGTTGGTCTGAGGACAAAGATTGGAGACAGGGCAGTAATAGAGGATTCAGTGATCATGGGCTCTGATATCTACCAAGTAAGACCCTTCTCAACTCTTTCATCTTTCTTCTCTTTGATATCCCGATGAAAGCAAATCATTTCTTTTTCAACTGCCATAGGCATGCTTCCATCTCCACCTACCTCTCACATCAGTGTGTTTTCATCAGCCAGAGGATGAGCTTAGAAGAGACATGAAAGGGACGGGCAATGACATCCCAATTGGAATTGGGGAAGATACCCACATAAGGAAAGCCATAGTAGACAAGAATGCAAGGATTGGCAAACAAGTTTTGGTACTGTAAAATTCAACAATCTTGCATACTATTTTATCATGGAACTCAGTGTTGGTGCTAATGACATTATTAACAGTTAATGTGGTTTTGTGGTATGCAGATAATGAATAGAGACAATGTGCAAGAAGGGAATAGAGAGGCTCATGGATATACCATCAGTGAGGGCATAGTGGTGGTTCTCAAGGGTGCAGTGATCCCAGATGGGAGCATTCTCTGAGACTTTTCCATTTGTGATCATATTTCATTTTTCAGTTCAAATAAAAGGAATATTCATGGATGTGTAGGTTCAGAGACTCGCATGTATAGCAATATTTTTTGGGATACTAATAAAGTGATGAAAAAAATAGTACTGAGATTTAACATTTTTGTACTGTTTTTATGTTTAAGATTCACAGAGATTATTTAGTGCCAATGCCCATTTAGATGTCAGTCCTACGGAGTTGAAAAGACCATTTTCTTTTTCATTTGGGCTTATGGAGTGTGGTGAATCATGTCACTTGCGCTTGTCAGTGTAGAGGATTATATGTGGGTTTGATTTCAAGTGTAAGTATCTCTCAAGAAAAGTGTAAGAAAGTTGATTGGAATCGGAAATCTAAGTGTATGAAATTAAGACTTGGTGTAATAAAAAATAAAATAAAATTTCAAGTTTGGTGTTTAGAATGGAGGTAATTCACGAATGGAAAAGATTTTAAAAAAATTTGTAGAAAAATTTTTGAAACTTTTTTTGAGAACTATAAAAGCCATGTATAAATATGCTCTTATTTTTCATATTTGTTATATATATATATATATGGATTTTTTCTAAAAACCCGTTTGATAAATTTTTGAAAAACTTGTAATAAAAATAAGATGTTTTCTGATAGCATATATTTAATTATTTTTATTTATTTTTTAAATATTATTTAAAAAAATAATTATATACATATAAAAAATAATTAAAAATAAAACATTACGTATAAGAAATATTTTTTAAAAAGTATTAGACGATATAGAAAAAAGGTTGAGAATATTTTGAGGTTTTTAAAGAGGGTTTTGTTTTAAGAAAAATATAACAAAATTGTTTTTGGAAATTTACTTTGAGAAGGGGTTTTGATTGACAACAAATTTGGGGTGTATTTAATTGTATTTTTAGAATATTATGGTTCATATTTCCAAAAATAATTGAAAAGTCCTTCACTTTTTATTTTTAGAATTCGAAAATGTTTTCAAACATATATATTTTTTTTTTGGTAAATTTTGTTCCAAAGATTGGAAAGGAAAATGGAAAAAGATCTCCAAAACGCACCGTTCTACCACCACATTGTAACAAAACGCATTGCTTCAGGCTTCAGCGCGCCTCCGTCTCTGAAACGCGCTCCTTATCCAAATATTTGGCCTTCATATTTGCTTCAGAGCAGCTGCCACACTCAACACGCCGATTGCTGTGAAGTTTGATTTTCTCAAGATTCAGTGAGGGGTAAAGTATCCCAACTCGGCTGTGTTTTTTAAAGTTGTTGTTTGGAAGTTCATTTTCCTAGAAAACATCTGAGAAAATCTCGAAAATGGAAGGGTTGTCACAGTTTAATATATTCTCCCCTCAGAGACTGTTGCAACCCTTACTTTTCCATCAGAAAACACTTCCAATGGTGAAAATAGCAACTGGGTTTTCCACAATTCGAAGGAATTGTGGCAATATAGAGAGGAATGATACTGTTGATGTCAGGAGTGTAGATAGTAATGATAAACAAGAATCTGAAATGGACTGGGAATTGGAATTTCTAGGAGAGCTTGACCCTCTGGGTTTTCAAGCCCCTAAGAAGAGGAAAAAGAGAGAACAGGGTTCGAAATTGCTGGAAGACACTGATGGGATGGATTGGTGTGTGAAGGCCAGGAAGATGGCATTGAAATCCATTGAGGCAAGAGGATTGACACGAACCATGGAAGATTTGATTACGGTGAAGAAGAAAAAGAATAACAAGAAAAAATTGGGGAAAAAAGACAAGATTAGTAAGAAAAGTAAGGTGTCAGAAGAAGAAGACGACTCGGATGAAGATATTGAATTGAAAGGGGTGAACCCTCTTGATGGTGCTGATCGTCTCAGGAAGACAGTGAGTATGGTGGCAGGTGGGATGTTTGAGGAAAAGAAGGAGAAAACAATGCAAGCTTTTGTTCAAAGGCTATCACAGTTTTCAGGGCCGTCTGATAGGAGGAAAGAGATCAACTTGAACAAAGCAATTGTAGAAGCGCAGACTGCAGAAGAAGTACTTGAGGTTGCAGCTGAAACTATCATGGCCGTGGGGAAGGGCTTGAGTCCGTCTCCTCTCTCTCCTTTGAATATTGCCACTGCCCTCCACCGAATCGCTAAGAACATGGAGAAGGTTTCAATGATGACAAGTCGTAGGTTGGCCTTTGCCCGTCAGAAAGAGATGTCAATGCTCGTGGGTATTGCCATGACAGCCTTACCAGAGTGCTCAGCTCAAGGTATCTCTAATATTTCTTGGGCGCTGTCCAAGATTGGGGGTGAGCTTCTCTATTTGTCAGAAATGGATAGAGTTGCAGAGGTGGCCTTGACCAAGGTTGAGCAATTCAATTCTCAGAATGTTGCTAATGTAGCAGGCGCTTTTGCCTCAATGCGGCATTCTGCTCCTGATCTCTTCTCAGAATTATCGGAAAGGGCATCCAATATAGTTCACAATTTCCAGGAGCAAGAGCTTGCTCAGGTGTTGTGGGCTTTTGCTTCTTTAAATGAGCCAGCCGGCCCTTTGCTTGAATCTCTAGATAATGTTTTCAATGATGAAAACCAATTTAAATGCTGCTTAGATCAAGAAACGTTGAAGTACAATGAAGAAAGTGTTGTGGAAAACAATGGAGATCTAGCAATGGAAGAGATTTCAGGCTCTCCTGCACTCAATTTCAAAAGGGATCAGCTTGGGAATATAGCTTGGTCTTATGCTGTTCTTGGGCAAATGGACAGGGTTTTCTTTTCTCATGTTTGGAAAACTCTAAGCCATTTTGAGGAGCAAAGGATTTCAGAGCAGTATAGGGAGGATATCATGTTTGCATCTCAGGTTCATCTAGTGAACCAGTGCTTGAAGCTTGAATATCCACATCTTCGGTTATCCCTGAGGAGTGACCTTGAGGAGAAAGTTGCCCGAGCAGGAAAGACGAAGAGGTTTAATCAGAAAATGACTTCATCCTTCCAGAAGGAGGTAGCTCATCTTCTTGTTAGCACTGGTCTTGATTGGGTCAGAGAATATGTTGTTGATGGGTACACACTGGATGCTGTATTGGTTGATCAGAAGGTTGCCTTAGAGATTGATGGACCTACTCATTTTTCAAGGAATTCTGGTGGGTTTTCCTGACTCATGCAATGCTGTAGCATCTCATGTTCATTTGAGGCATTTGAAGACTCTCCTTTCATCTATTTAGCTTTCAATTGAATTTTTTATGCTTCTCTGCAGGGGTCCCATTGGGGCATACCATGCTAAAACGCCGTTACATTACTGCTGCTGGTTGGAAGCTTGCATCCGTGTCTCACCAAGAGGTGAGTTCCTATATATCATATTATGAAAGTACTGGTTTATTTGCATGCAAACGTGCAAACATAAACTTCAACATCTGAGATTTAGTTAGAATCTAGAGAATCACCCTTTTTTTTGTGCCTTCAAATATCTCCATTTAAGATTTCACTCGTGTAAGAATATGAAACTGTTCTCCCATTTTTATTTTAGAGTGCCTACATCCTTGTTCATGGTAAGTGCTTTAGAAGTGAGCATCATTTCTGTCGGTTGACTGTTTGATGATTGATCTTTTTGCTCTATTCATCAGAGGCATCTCTTGGTTGTGTTTATATGTGTATCATCTCGTGGTTTCAATACTGTGGTTGAAGTAAGAAGTTGATAAAAAAAGTGACTGATTGTTGGTCTTCGGTTTTTTTTTTCTTTCCTATTTTTAGAGGGATGATCGGAAAGTGCATACAGTTGAACATTATTAGATCTTAAAATGACAAGTAAATGTGCACCAATCATGGGACCTTGAATTACATTATGATGCAACAAGGCCAAAGGACGGCCTGCTAGGGCTGAAGAGCAATGCTTGGATGGATAAAGTCCATATTGATTTGATTTAGTTAACAGACAAAAAAAAAAAAAAAATTATGATTTCAGTAAGCTGGGTGGTATTATTAGTCATAAATCAAAGAACTGTCCTCAGATTCTTTAGACTTTCACTAAAACACCAGGTCATTGAACAATAGAGGGGAGAGGCTAAGTTCAAGTGAAGTAGAAGTTAGTAATGACACATGGGTATGGATTTTTATTTCAATTTTGTTAGGACCTTGGGATATGTACAACTTAGCATCCTTGTTGAGCATTGAAAGAGACCATACACATATTAAAGTGCAGGCCCTGGGGGATTTCCATTACTTCCGATGAGTGTCTGAAATTAACTTGATGCCTGCTACGGATAGAGCAATGAGTTAAGACTTGGGTAACAAGTTGAATTACTGGCACATTTTACAGGAAAATGGTGGAGAAGTTTGTGAAATCCCACTAAAAAACCAAGGGATTAGATTATTGCCCCATAATACCTGCTACATGTGAGTAACAGCGGTCTTGACCCCTATAAAAGGGGGCCAAATTTTGTATATATGGCTCGAATGTTTGTTAATGTTAGGCTGCAAAAAGCCCATATGTCTGTCATGTTTACATAGGAAGCATAAACAGTAATCACTTTTTGGATTTTCTTACTGAAATTATGAGGACTCGAAGAAACTTTCTGGGTCTAATGTGTTTGTTGTTGTGTGTTTTGCAGTGGGAGGAACTTCAAGGTGGGTTTGAGCAGCTTGACTACCTAAGGGAGATTCTAAAAGATCACATAGGTGAAGGCAGTGCCAACATTGTACAAATAGCATGAGAACCAAGGGATGGAGTGAAGCAGGTGGGGAGGAGGGAATTAGGGTGTTGGGTAAAGACTAAAGAGGGGTTCAACATCAGGAACAAGCTTTCTTAGTGTTACTTTTATTTTGCCCTTTAATTATGTCTGAGTGCAAATGATTCTTGGAGGATCTGCATGATGATATCATTTAAACTAGAGAAATATATAAATTTATTTTTCCCTTCTGTTGTGAAAAATTCCATGGAACCATGCGTTACTCATATGGATGGGCTATTTCCCACCATTGGATTTTTGAAGCTAATCTTCACCCTTCATTTGATTTTGAAAGAAAAACCTATTAATAGCCCAACCGATTTCCCTCAACTCTTTTTTTCTCTCTCTCATATATAGGTTATGTTCTATCTCAAATTTCAATTAGAAAAACTATATTTGCTAATCTGTTTTACTAATGATTTTAATAAAATAAAATAAAAAACAGAATTTGCCCCCTCAAAAATGGTATAAATGTTAAGTTAAATTTATAAATAAATAAAAAATAATTATAATGAATTTTTAATTATCCAAATTCGGATAATATATATTAGGATTCTAGCGAAAAGTAATTTTTATAAATTTTAAATAAAATTAAAAAATAAATACAATAGCTTATAAAATCTAATTTAATGTTAATATTCATTATAACTTTCTTTACCTTGATCTATTTTTTATTTTCTTTGAAAAATTAAATTTAAATTTTTAAAAATTTTATTTGTTTTCTGTAAAATATTTTACTTCTCATAATTTTTGTTTAGGTTTATACTAATCCAACCATAACAAACACCTAAGAGGGAGACGAATTGGGTATCAATAAATTTTAACAATTTTTAACTTAAGCACAAACAATGTAATTGAATTACGAAAAATGTAATCAAAGTACAAATAATGTGATCTAGGTGTGAGTATTACCTTATTAAGTTATATTTTCACAATTTATTTCTAAAAAATTCAATATTTTTATAACATTGTGTTATATTTTGTAGGGAATATAAAACATTGTTCATGACATTTTTTATTTTTTTGAATTTTATATCACATTTTCATTATAAAACATAGAGATAAGTGAGAGGATAAAGAAAATAAAAAATGGTACTAACAATGTAAAAGCGAGTACAAATGATGTGAAAGATGATACAAAAAATGTAAAAGAGTATGAGATTAGATTTAGGCTTTAGCATGCAATCAGATGAATGGAAATTTTGTTAGAGTGAAATGAAGCTTAATTAGGATATACACATGGAATATCAATCATGAAAATTTGGTCATATTTCATAAATAATTTGGATCATAGGACAAAATAATCTAATCACATCAAAGGGAATAAAAATTAATTTCCCATGATGGTACCTTAAAAATTTGATCATATTTGATAAATAGTTTGATGACTTTTTAGTTACACTGGGCAGATAATTTATTTGTAGTTACAAAATTGAGGATACAACTTGTAGGCTTACTTGCATACATTAATGGTGCGTGATGGAAACACTTTAATGTTAAAGAAAAATAAAAATTATTTGAATAAAGTTGTTAAATGTCATAGTATATGTATATTGATATTGATATTGATTAGGTTTATAAGAAAAAACAAAAATGACGAGAAATTGGGGGGGACTGTCCAGGTGTTGGGATGAGACGGTGACAGAAATGTGACCGCAAGGATTAGAAGCGCGCGTATGATAAACACATATAAATAAAGAAGGAAAGAAAATGTGAATGCAGAGGATATGATAGAGAGTGCCACGTTTCCTACTAACCAAACAACGATAAAGGCGCATCGTTTCTCCCGTCTTTCCTCCACTCCACTTTACTCACTGCGCTCTCTCTCTCGCTCTCTCTGCTTCACCTTCGGTTTTCACTCTTTTCAAGTGAGTCACACGCTCAACTTCTTCAATTCCTCGTGATTTCTTTCACTGCTTGTTAATTTAGTTGATCTCCACACGCTCTCTTGTTTTAATCTCTCATCTCATCAAAAGCAAATCTGTGATCTAGATCTGGAATCCTGTATTCTTTCTCAATTTTATACTTTCTGCACTAGATCAGTCATTTTCGGTTTTTTTGGATGTGGAAATGGTGTAATCGATCTTTCAATTCTTGATTTTGTTATTATTTTCGATGATCCATGCGCAAGTTTGGTGAGCTACACATTTGCGTATTGCTGGCTTGCTCTGGTGGATCTACATGCCTTTTTCTCTACGATTATCAACAAACCGTCTGATCTCTGCTGCTTAGGTTTTTCTTGTTCTAGACTATTGATTTGTGCACTCAACGGTTTTTGCTTTTCGATCTCAGATTACTGTCAGTTTCAGAGTTTGACTCACTGAAATTCTTCATTTCTAAATTACAGATCCATTTGTATAGATTTACCGGATTGAAAGTCAAATAACAACTTGCGATATAAAACTCATAGCTACTACTAATATGAATGCCAATTTCCGAGATATTAATGTCTATATTCTTTAGCATATGACTTCTTTACATGGTGTTGCAATAATCTGCCGCTGATTATTGTAGTGATTTACTAGATGATGGTTTGTTTGGGGCTTGATAGAGTATTTTATGTCAAGGTCTTAAACCATAAGTGCACCTCCTGCTGTTGATTTTCGCCTTCATGTTGATGTACAATTTTTCTTTTTTTCTTTTTTTTTTTTTAAATGTGCTTACAAGGCATAATCCATATGATTTTCTGTGTTGTTTTTTTGCTTGGAAGGTATGTCGTCATCTGATAAGCCAGAAGAAGTAGTTGAAAGGGATGCTAAGGAGAAAGATGACAAGAACGAAGAAAAGGGTGGATTTATTGAAAAGGTAAAGGACTTTATTCATGACATTGGTGAGAAGATTGAAGAAGCCATTGGATTTGGGAAACCCACTGCAGATGTTACAGGGATTCACATTCCTAAAATTAATCTTGAAAGAGCGGATATTGTTATTGATGTGCTTGTTACCAACCCAAATCCCATTCCAATCCCTCTGGTTGACATAGATTACTTGATTGAGAGTGATGGAAGAAAACTGGTTTCTGGTTTGATCCCGGATGCCGGAACAATCAATGCACATGGTTCAGAGACTGTCAAGATTCCAGTTAGTCTCATTTATGATGACATTAAGAACACATACAGTGATATCAAGCCTGGGAGCATTATTCCTTACAAGATCAAGGTCAACCTTATTGTAGATGTGCCTGTCTTTGGAAGGTTAACTCTACCGCTTGAGAAAACAGGAGAGATACCCATACCTTACAAGCCTGATATTGATCTTGAGAAAGTACAGTTTCAGAGTTTCTCTTTTGAGGAAACTGTTGCAGTTCTTCATTTGAAATTGGACAATAAGAATGACTTTGACTTGGGCCTCAATGGGCTGGACTATGAGGTTTGGCTAGCTGATGTAAGCATTGGAGGTGCAGAACTCTCCAAATCTGCTAAAATTGAAAAAAATGGAATCAGTTGCATTGAACTTCCCATCACCTTCAGGCCGAGGGAATTTGGCTCAGCACTTTGGGATATGATTAGAGGAAAAGGTACTGGGTACACCATGAAAGGAAATATTGATGTGGATACACCATTTGGAGCAATGAAGTTACCCATCAGCAAGGAGGGTGGGTCCACACGCCTCAAGAAGGACAAAGGTGTTGGTGAAGATGACGATGACGATGAGGTATACAATTAGTACTTCTATTTCTTTCTTACTAAACTGCAAGTTTCTCATATCATGGTCTCATGCTCGTGTCTTTATTTTTTAGTTGTTTAATAGTTACTTAAGAGCAAGATATAGAATCCCATTTATCTTGCTTTATTTCTACTTTGTAAAAGTATCAAGGTAGGTTGTGATATAGATATGACCTTGATCTGCATGCATTAAGCAAGACGCTTCCTCTATAGCAGAAAAACAACATTGCTTCTTGTGTATATAAATATCCTTTTTCTGTATTTTGTTGAAAAATTTAGATATTTAAGATCTCCTCTATAAGTACCATGTTGATTAGATCATTTCTTAAGAGATTAAGGGTTTGTTTAGGAACAATTTTGAAAACAGTTATATGAAACAAAAGTTTGTTTGGAAACTTTAAATGTTCTCAACCTATTTTCTGTGTTTCCAAATATTTCTTAAAAATAACTTTTATCTATTGTATTTTATTTTCAATCATTCTTCATATTTTTATAATTTTTTTTAAAAGATTCCCAAGAAAACAATTGAAAACAACGAAAAATAATTAAAATATGTTAATAGAAAACACTCTGCTTTCATAATAAATTTAAAAAAAAAACTACATTTATACCAAATGTGTTTTCAAGTCTAGAAAACAGTTCCAAACATTCTTTAAGGCTTCCATTGGATCATTGAAATTATCAGTGAAAGGTGAAAAACAAAAATAGGGATGAATCTTAGTTTGGCTATGTTTTCAAAAACAATTCTAAAAATCAATTTTTGAAAATAGTTCTCAATTGTTTTCAGAAACAAAATTTTGTTTGGAAACTTAAATATGGAAAACAATTTTCCCAATTTATTCTCCATGAAGATGTTGTACACTTATGTACAATTTGAAAGTTCTCAAAGCGTCTTTCATACTTTCAATTGCTTCTTAGAATACTCTCCAAACAAAAAAAAAAAAAAAAAAAAACTTGTTTTCAAAAGAAGTTAAATTAAATTGTTTTTAGTAAAAAAACTTGTTGAGCATGTCTTTTGAGTCTGATATTTATTTTTTTCTAAAGAATAGAAAATTGTTTTCAAGAACAATTTCCAAAAAGGCTCTCAATTTCTTTTTTTTCTTTTTTTTTTGATAAGTAAGACAAGTATTGTATTACTAAGAGACGCTAAAATAATGACTCAAAATGTATAGAACATAGAGGGAAAATACTCACCCCCTTACATGTGAAGCAAAAAAACTGTCCACAAAGATATACAAAAAATAACCCCTCCCTTAATGGGAACCCACCCAATCAATGAATCAAAAAAGGTCAATGGACCATCTTTTGTAAACAAATTAGCCTCCGACCAAAGTGAGTTAAGAAAAGAAGTTTTTAGCCTTTGGATAAAAAACACCTCATCCTCAAAGGCGATTCTATTCCTAGTCTTCCAAACTGTCCAAAAAATGCAAAGAGGTCCCACTTTTCAAACTGTCTTGCGCTTTTTTCCCACAAAGAAGCCATTCCAACCTAATAGGGTTTCCCTAATCAACAATAGAAACACCCAAGACACTTCAAAAAGAGTGAAAAGCATCTCCCACAATGCTCTTGTCTTTTCACAATGAAGAAGGGGGTGGTTAATGGATTCCTCTTTCGCCTGACAAAAATAACATTTATTTGCTAAGGCCCATCCCCTCAATTTCTTTCTTCTTCCTTTTTTTTTTTACCTTGAAAAGTACAAAGAATGTCAAATATAATGGAAATTATTTTAAAATTTAAACATTATAAAAATTTTCACTCAATATATATAAGAGGAAATAAAAGAAATAACTTTGGAGAAGCATGTAATAAAAAATTATTGGGTTTAAATTTTTTTTATTCTTTGGTTTGGCTTTCCTTTGAATTTTTCTTTCCATTTTCTTTCCCTTTTACTTCCCCTCAAACTTTGAAGATTCAAATGGAGCCTAAAGGAAAAAAGTCATGCAAGCATTCAAGTAGTGTACCACCACTAATTATATATATAGCATGGAGACAAAGGTGAAGGTGGAGTTGGCGCTGTGAAGAAAAGTGTCCAACATGAAGGTTTTCATAACATTATTAGATAACATAGGGTTTTCATTGGCCTTGTGCACAAGTTGAAGAAAACCAAGTGTTGTTTTATTCATAATGTTTTAAGGAAAATTATAGAGGAACCATAATTGTGTTAGCATCAACATCTGTGTGCCAGTGATGTTAGTTGGATCTGAAAGGGAGCATGAGAATATTATGATGCACAGCTGCATAAATATGCAATTTATGCCTAACCTGCCCACCACATGACAAAACCATATTGCTGTGGTAGTGGTAGAAACAGTTTATCATCTATCCAAAAAAAAAAAAAAGAGTAGTGGAAACATTATATGGTTCTCATATATGCTTGAGTCCATCTGATAAATAGAACTAAAGAAGTAGCTTATCTTCCTATCTATGTTTACCCACCTTATGATATATATAAAATTATGTAGGTTTGCATGCGTAATATGTGATTTTTAGAAATAAATTGGGCTAGACTGTTAAGTGCGAAGTCAAGAGAGTTGTTTGTATCACATCCACACCATCAGAAAAAATAGTTACCACAGACCTTCTGTAGGATTTTGATTTATGAATGATATCAAGGTTTCTTTAGAAAACATTCAGGACATGGATGTTATCAACATCTGCAAGCTAGCAAAATGAGTAGCCTACCTAGTCAGTTATTCTATCATGTGCAATATCACAAAAATAAAAAGTTTACACCCTGGATTAGCTGATGCACAAAAATTAAAGAAAGTTCTAAGTGTTTTTTTTTTTGATAGGTAAACAAAAAGATATATTAAAACTGCCATTAAAAAAAAGGGGGCATGCACCCTATCTACACAAGGGCTATAGAAGAGGAGCCACCTAGACAAAAAAGGAGCAGCACTAACTACAAGAACAAACTAAAAACTGCTACCCACAATTTAGATCCTCAACAAAGTCCAACAGAGAAGCACAATCCCTACCCAACAATATCCCAGACCAATTCATAAGAGACCTAATGAGGGATTCTTTTAGCCTAAGGTCATTGGGCTCTACCCCATCGAAGGTCTTCCTATTTCTTTGCTGCCACACACACCAAAACAAACAACAAGGGGCCATACTCAACACCCTCCTCTGCCACTTGTCCATGTCTTTCAGCTTCTAACCCAAGAGGAGCTCTTTCACAGAAAATTCTAAGTTTCTTATTTACAAAATATCATTAATTGAAGTAATATCCTCTCAGTTATATTTATGATAGTAAATTGACTAAATTTGTCGTGAGTTACAAGTTTAATGCAACTTTGGCTCAAAATTCCCGCCTTTATTTACAATTCCCATTCTGGATGTGATCCATTTTATGTTATGGAACCTTCAACTCATGCGCAAAGTATGTGTATCTTTCTAGTAATAGATAAAATTATTTTTTTTCTCATATTTACTTGTATTTGACTTACCTTAGTTGCGATTTGTAGTCAGTTTTATTTTTCATCTAACTGATGCATTCACTTGTGCACATAACTCAATGGTTCCAATTTCATTTTTTGCAGGATTAGAGAAGAACCGGAGAAGACATTAGCTAGAGTGGTTTGTATGAGTTTCTGTTGTTCTTTTATTGTCCAAGGTCATTCTAATAATGGATTATTATGTAATTGAGTCTGGGATGTGAACTTTTGATGGTAATCTACATATATCTTTGAAGGAGTTGGTATTTATATAATGAATATGTTTGTGCTGTATTGTGATAGATATTGCAATTTGTCAATTGTTTTGTTTGAACTGCTTTGTTATTATCAGGCTGTCAGACTGTTGATTGAACAACTTGTTCTTATTTTTACAGTTTGGGTGTGTGGTGTACTCCTTTCTGCAAATGTGCATGTGAGAGAAACGTTTAGATCCCAAAGATCCTCTTGCTAAATATGTTAGCGTTCAAGGGAGGGGTGTTAAATATACAGAAACTCAAAAATTCTTTTGTTTGTACCTTGTGGAGTTGGGCTAGGGTGTATATTGGAGAGGAGTCCTCTTCACTCTTAGGTTTTTTTGAGTGGCTAGCGACCACTTAAGGGAGGGTAAGGGTCTTTGTTTTTGTGCTCTCGTTTTGAGGCAGATTTGTATACGTCCTGTATGCTTGGTGGCCTTTGCCCTTTAATATATTTGCGATATTTATCAAAAAAAAAAAAGATCCTCTTGCTAAAAAATTTGAAAAGAAAATAGGAAGACCGAAGCCTTAAGTTTCTTAACTGGAAAGTTGAGATGAGTTCAACAATTAAGACTCAATGTCCCTTTGACTGGAAAGTATTGAAAAGAAAACAGATGGTTTGTTGGGCCTCAAAAATTTTACTCCATAGAAACATTGTAATGATTTCAGTTTGAGTCGTTGTACAATGGGGCTCTACACCTTTTGCAGCGAACTCTCCTTTTCCTATTGTATTTTTGGAAATGATTAAAGATGGGAAATTTAAAGTAGGAGCCATGTAATGATATTTTCCATAATAACCATCCAACATGAGAGGCTCAAAATTTGCAGGGAGTTTTAGTGAAGCCTCACCAGAGGAGAGGACCTCAAAGTTATTTGAGTCATATTGGATTTTTCTTAATGGAAAGTTGTGTGAATGCCTTTATCACTTGTTGGATTGTAGGGTATTTGTGCTGAAACTTTGTTCTATATTCCCTTAAATGGTACAAGGATTTTTCATAACACAAGGGCCACCCCCTGCATATCAGTTGTCTCTGTTTCTCATTTTATGCCAATGCAAATGCCTGCTTTGCCCTTCTCTTATCAGTCTCAAATCTAGGCCTTGCGCACCCACATAGTTTCCTGTAGAAGAAAATGACACAGACCCAACAAAAGGGGTCGGAACAAGGGACTTGTCCAAGTTGGATATGGCTTTGAATTTATTCTCTGTCGGTTGAGATGTTTGGGTTGCACAAGAAAAACCAGAGATAAGACAACCATACTTACCTGAATTTGAAATTAGACAATGTAGGCCTCATCTCTACGTTTTTGCATTTGTCTTTTTAAGTAGTCAAATCTTCCTCGGTTGATCCCCTCTTCAAGGAATACCATACTTGACTCCTTGGAACATCCTCAATACTCCATGTCTGAGCTGGAGGATCCGCATTTTCCCACTGGCACGCACCTATTCTTATTGCAATATCTGTAAAAATACCCAGTTAGCAAGTAGTTTCTGCTATTTGGTTCGTCAGTTCTCTGTTGATTCTGTAGAAACCTAACTTGTATAACAGGATGGTGTGGTTCATGTCCTGGTCCCAAAAGGTAAGCTAGAGAATGGGGAATATCATTCCTTTATAGACTCTGATGAACCAGCTGACACATTTTGTGATTTGATGAATCAATATTGTGGGAATCTTTGATTGTCTGAAGTCTGAGGGTCCACTGCTGTGTTTCACAGATGTACGTCACTTGGAAATGGCCTAGGTTGATACGTTACCAAATGGGGAAGCTCATTATTGATCAAGCTTGGAAAGAGGATTAAAAGAAATCATAAAGTAATGGGTCGGTTAGAGGAGGAACATCAGAGTTGCCCGTCATTAATTAAGATTTAAGAGTGCGGAAATCTAGATCTCGGTTGCGACTTACATTGTATCTAAGAGGTGGGAGGGAGATGAGTATCTGGTCATCTTCAGATTTGAAATAATGTTGCAGTTCTATTTCGCTTATGGTTCGGTTATAGGATTAACTATTAATTTGATATCTAATTATTATTTAATTATTATCAAGGGTTTAATCTATTTTTAACTGTTTGTATTTTTATTCAAGGTTCCAGATCCAGCATTATTACTTATGATTGAAGTAGCATATGCTCAATCTTTTCTTGATCAATTAATGGGTTCTCGGGGTGAACGTGATGAGAGAGGAAATGATTCCAATCGGCAAATGGAGGGGCTTTGGCCCTCCGGTCTCCGTGCACATCCAATGTATCTCATTCATATAATAAGTTTGAAAAAAGTGGGAAAATTTTTAGAGTTGGAAAAGGTTACCATTTTGAATAGAGTAGTGGACTAATGGTAAATGCATGGAGGGCCCATGCATGCATGGATGCCAAAGAAACCGTGGGCAAAAACCAGCGGTGGGAAGGTGGAAGGAATGAGGGAGGAATTTACAAGTGGCGTGAGATGAAGAAATAGGCGCAGCAGCAGGAGAAGGTCCACATCACATGCCCCACTGCCCACTGTCTTCTTGTGCCGTCTGTTATAGAGAAAGGACATGAGGGAGCTGGTCCCTTTGCCACCACGCCTTATAAATGAAACATGTGGGACTGCTCTCTTTATGTTTATATGACGAATGATGAATGATGATGGCTCCTTGGACTCTCATTTTTTATCAACAGTGAACGCCCAAGCAAACCAAGGAATTCAATTCCGCCTCCCACACGGCTTTACATCTGATATACTTACCCTACTCCTAGTCTCCTTCCCTTATTTTTCTAGTACGATTACTTTGTTTGATTTCTTGGTCAAATGTCTTTTTTTTTTTTTCCTCTCCTTGGGTTGGGCAATACCCAATACCATTGCCATGTCCAATACAATACCACGACAAAATGGAATTTGAGCAAGTCTGCTGCGACTACGAGGATGTCCACTCCTCTTGTTACATCAGCTCTTCTTTTTTGGGTAGAAAGAATAAATATATATATATTAAAATAAATTCAGAATGTAGATGTTTGAGGTATTCAAATTTAAACCATTAAGCGAGTATATAACTAGATTAGGTTATAATACAGAGTAATTAGATTAAGGGCCATATTATTGAAAACAAAATGGGTGTATGAATAGTGATTACAAAAGCAATTTAGGTCAAAATTTGGCCCCAAATGCCCTAACTTGCCGAGTAACCTGTCACTTAGCTCTAAAATCAAGGGTGAAAGATGTATTGTTAGGACCCATGTGGGCCTTTACATGCCGGCGGCTACATCCCACAAGCCTAATTGGGGTAGTCAAAACTCAACAGAGCTCATAGACCATGAGATGGTAATAATTAAATATGTTCAACCTGATGTTTTTACAAGTCTAAATAGGTGTACTTAGATGCAAAAAATGAGGGCAATTTCATATGGTCAACAATCAACATATTGGAATTGTCGTGAGACTTGAAAAGATGGTACAATTTTGAGAATGAAAATTGAAGAGCTCCTTAATGTAAAAGAAGAAAAAGGGTGTTGAAGTTGAAGGTGATGTGGATGTGGGGGTGTGGCCGTGTGGGGACTTTTCTTGAAAGAGAAAATGTTAGAGAGAAAAAGAAGAGAGGGGGGAGTCCAGGGGTGAAGAACCTTGGGATGGGAGAGATGAGGCAGTAGACGCCCTCAATTTTCCAAAACAAGCCATCAACTTGCATGTCAGCACCAACCCCACTTGATAATACATTTCAATTCACTGAATCCAACCTTTTCTCTCCCCACTCAGTTCATGCAACCTCCCAAATTCCATCAATATCTATCTCACACCCCCCCCTTCCCTTTTTTCTCTCTCCCTCAAATATTCACTTGATCTCCTCACCTGATCACCGCCACCTATATTAATTTCTTTTTAAATTCTCACCTTCCTCATTCCTCCCTTCCCTTTGTGAGCTACCCTGCACACCCCATTTGTCTTTTTGACTGTTGACGATGATGGCTCTGTTCTGCTAATTGTTTTCCTTTTTGTGGGTATATAGACATATTGGATTTGGATTAGAAAATATTTCAGATATAAGAGAGTTTTTGAGAGAGAAAAGGGGATGAAATGAAAAGGGTGTCTAAGGGTTCTATTGTTTCTTGTTCCATCATTTCTCAAATTTCAGCCCACCAACAGAGACTACAGCATCTGCATCAGCACCACAGGTACATCTCCTCTGTTGATTTTGATTTCTTGACCATGCTATTGCTTATATTGGTTTTGTGATTTGAACCATCTTATGGGGGGGGGGGATTCCGCTCTGATCAGATGTTGTTTAAATCTAATCAAATAAGATCTATGCCTTTTTGTTTGTGCTTTAAATACAATATAGTGTTGACTTTGATTAGGGCTTCATTCACACTTGTCATATTGATTGGATTTGTTTCTCTTTTGCCTTGTTGAATTGTAGTTGGATCATTGGGGACGACGTCTCGTGGTTTGTAAATTGTGAAGACAGAGAATATTGGAAATGGTAGTTTTGAGTGTTGTTAATCGCCTTTCATACAAAATCCAAGTTTGATTCTCATTTTTGGAAACTCGAGCTGCGACTTGATCATTGGGATTCGAATTCTATCAGCTTTAATAATCCCATTGCTTGTTCCCAATTCAAACCCCAGATCCAAGAAGCATTTGTTTCTGAAATCATTGGAATTCTTCTTCAGGGATTAAATATTTGGCAGTCCTAGCCGGAATACTGAATTGGGGATTAAATATTGAATCTAGCGGAGTCACATTGTGCCTTGTGACTGGAGGAGGGTTTCTAAAGCTCTATAAGGATCATTTGTGATTTGCGCACATTTCAGAAGACAGTTGGGTTGGGTGCTTGTAGATAGATCCCTTTGAGGAATCAGAGCTGGAAACATTGGAGCTTGTCTGCTTTTCTGAATCTCCATCTGCATTTTCACTGGCAAAGATCTCTTGATTCCCCGCGGCGGTGACTCGGATTACTTTGAACCGGTTGGGACTTGGTGACCGGTGAAGGAGAAATTTAAATGAGTATTGAGCAGCCTGAAGCAGATTCAAGACTGTCTGAAGGACCTTTGATCAATCTGCAAGATCGATATTTGAGTGGCATCATGGAAGCGAGAGGAAGGAGGAACTCTGCTCCTCTGCAAGTTGAGAGGAAAAACCCTACTCCTCCTATGGCCGAAGGAAAGAAGATGGAATATAATAGAACTCCCCTCTCACGAGAGAACAGCAGGAGACTGATCCCAGCAAGCTATTTCAGCTTGGAGTCATTGCTTTTGCTCATCTGTCTCACGGCTTCATTGCTGATCCTTCCCCTGATACTACCACCATTGCCACCCCCTCCTTTCATGCTGCTTCTGCTCCCCATTGGCATTCTAGCAGTGCTTATGATCTTGGCTTTCATGCCTTCTAATGTCAGAGATTTGACTTATACATATGTGTAAATGGTGGTGTTCAAAAGTGCACCTCTTCTCATCATACAATTTTTGTTATTTGTCTTGATATTCAGATGAAAATCAGTTATTTTATTTCTTGATTCATTCAATTACCAAACAGAAAATGTACCTCTCTCTCTCTCTCCTCTGTTTTGAGATTCAGCCCAAAGGTCTTGCTGTATCAATTTACTTTGGAACAGTTGATAGCTTAGTGATATGCTGCAGACTTTGGTCTCCATCAAAACTTAATCCACACTGTTGGGTTTGGTTTGCATTTCAATCTTGTTCCCTCTACTGTAAGAAAAAGAAAGATATTTCCATAATGCAAGCAAAATAGTACTACTTTATTTCAATAAAGTCTGCCCCCATTTGGGGTAGTTATATCATCTTGCCTTCCTCCACTTCTTTTCCTCTTTGTTTTAATTTATTAAGATCACATGTTAACTTCAAGCCCATGAGCAAAACATGATTAAATGCTCCATAATGTAAATTTTATTGATTAAGAAATAAGCCAGTTGAGTTCTCCTACAGTCCCACCAAAGGAGTTTGGCAGACCATTTGCCTAATTCTTCAACCACTCCATCATGACTAAAGAAACAAATATGTTCCACACTTATCTCAAGGAACCAAGTGTTTGGATCCTGATTAATGGTATTATCAATTATGAAGACTTATTATCATTCTTGGATCATTTGGTCAGTCTATTCATACCAGTCTTCTTCAGTGCTATCAATTGGGTTCCTTTCCTGGGTCCCCTGGTTTAGTTTGTCGCCTCTTATTCCGACATGGGAGTCGATAAACTTGACCTCACAACCCCAACAAGGTTCAGCCCAGACGTCATTGAACCACAAAACCAGCAGTGGATGATTGAGGCTCAATTTTGCAATGCTTCAAGATCAAGAAATTTGCAGAATGAAGCAACTGCTGTGTCTGAATAGTGAAGTTTAGAAGAGAAAGTGACCCAAGCGATCAATCTGCCATGTTGCCAAGAAGCATAATCATCCATATGCATAGACTAATGTGGGTCTGGTCCTAATTTATATAATTTGTATGACAATAGACAATGACCCAACTAGCAATTTGTAAAAGCTTAAGAGAGAGGAAAACAACAAAACAATTAGATAACATCATAACATTGGAAAAGGAGGGGCATAGCCTAGAGAAAGATGATACCAGCCAATATACATATCGTCATATTTGAACCTTCTGATAATAGTTGCTCTCTGTCTTACATTATATACTTTACATGCACATCCAAAATATGACAAAATATGATTTAGAAGCTAGTGCAGGTAGGCTTCATCAGACATTAGCCAATCACATGGAAGGAAAGAAAACTGACAAACCTTAATTGCTTTGTCACCTTAAACCCGGGGTAAAATCAAATTATTATCTATGACATATCAGGAGGAAAAAGGAGGTGCGAAAATGGGAAAGTTCCAACACAAGATCTTGCTAACCAATGCTGGAAACAGAGAGCAAAAATGGTGGGAGATGATGCTTCAAAATAGCCAGGAGCTCCCTGCCCTGCTTCACCTCTTCTAACGGCCCACTTCCAAGCCTTCTCACTGCTTCCACAAGCTGTCCCCTTAGTCGTTGCGATAACAAGCAGCCACTAGCCTCAACGCACTCCCTATACAGTGGCAGGTATGCTATTGCTACCAAAAGGGGGCCTGGGAGATCCCTCAAGCAAATAGGAGATTCACCCCATTTCAAGATCCTTAATATATTCATGTAATGTTCTTGTCCTTCCCTCAACCCATCCAAGAAAGCAGCCTCTGACCAGTTCTGCCGCAGAAAAGCCCTTAGCTCAGGAGCAACAGCCTCGTCATCAGACCTAGCAATGCTGTCTGCAACAGCATAAGTAGCAGCAGGGTCACCCAAGAAGTCAGAACGGAGGAGAAATGCTACACCATCAAGAGAACCACCACTTCGTTCACCAGCAGCCTTGAGAATTTCTATGCTGAGGGCTGCAAGGACATGCTGAGGGACATGAGGGAGGAGATAGGCAGCAATCCCGACTTGACTGCTGGAAGTAGCAGCTGTAAGAGCAAGGCAAAGGTCCATGTCTCGGCAGCCCCTTCTCACAAACCATTGTACAACCTGCATACAACCCCTTTCAGCTGCTCTCATCAATGGGCCCAGGAAGGCTATGGCATTACCTTCTTCCACTAGACACTCCATTGTACCAATCTTGCAATAGTGTGAAGCAAAGCCCAAAGCCAAGTCAACATCAACATCCAAGCTGTTCCTTTGGGCAATCTAATGGCCAAGAAAAATGGAAAATAAGAATGTCAGACAAACTTTAACAGCACCAATTATCCTCCCTCTCTATCATGCAGTTCTACTAAAATTTCTAAATAGGGAAGATTCCTCCCCTCCACCCCCCACCCAGAAAAACTTTACAGATAATGGGTGCCCTCTTATACATGTCTTCACCGATTAATGCACAATGAGAAAAAGAGACTCTTCAAAAGAATAAGACTAGAAAAATAGAAAATGTACTAAGATTTAAGACTTTCCTATGAAAACCACTGATTTTGAGTTGGGAAAGCAGAACTGTTTCTTTTGATAAAAAACAAGACTAGACACAGCTTGACCCTTAGAATTAATACAATACAGGTATAGCTTGAGTTCTCATTCAAAGGAATCTTTAGTATCTAAAACCAGATAGTCCTTGAGATTTCCCGAAAAGTGGAAAACAAAAACCTGGGTTACCCACTACCCACCATGCAATTTTCAAGTAAAAGAAATTTATGACGAACAAGTCCAATAAAACATGCTGTGAAGTTCAGTAATACCAGCTTAAAGCTCTGTATACATCAATTATCCTATGTAGTTGCACATTTTGGGGAATTTATTTAAATAAATGGAAAGCAAAACAGAAAGCCCATAATCACTCATAGTTGTCTCAATTTTGTTCGATGGGTCAACCTCAACCATTGTCTCTCCAATTTTTAATGCTGGATATTTCTTTACACCTTCAAAACCAATACCACATAGGAAATCGTACTCAACTAAGTTCTCTCCAATTACATTATTTAAGTGGTTAAACTTTTAGGAAAGAGCAAGGCCAAGATTTTGACTCTTATATCATAGCTGCTGAAATGATTTCTAATCTCTTCCACCTTCAAAGTCAATACCACATAGGGCTGAGAATTCCTAATACAATCCATTCGTATGACTCAAAAATGACATGAAATTAGGATGTCTGGATCGAATGTAATCATATTCATGTTATAACAATGTCAATCTATGTAACCAATTTATTAAACAGACGGTGTCCAGGTTTAGAGGCTTGAACCCGTTTTGATCCATGTAATTAATCGTTGACACTTTAAACTCAGCATGAATATAACCCATTTAATTATTGGGTCACAGAGACACAATTATAACTAGACATGCATACAGTATGTTTGACTCATAATCTTATGTATTCTTAAGGGCTTTTTTGACAGGTTAAATTTTCCCCCCCTATTTATCCCAATTGGAACTCTAACTAGGAACCTCTCATATGCCCAACCGAAAAACAGTCACCCCTTGCCGCTTGATAATTTACATTAATTTTTTAAAATAATTGATAAAACCCATTAAATTATTATTCATATAGGTTTAAAGTACCAAATGCATTAGATGGGTCAAAATCATGTAGGTCAACATACAAGTAACAAGATGCCGTGTTATGTTTCATAAATTTTAACATGGGTTGACCCTGCTCAATCCAACATCTTTATACACATAATAACTAATTCTTCTCTAAATTTTGTTCAATAGGTTGACCTCAACCAGTTTTGTTCCTAAAACATCTTCAATGCCAAGTCCATTTACAACCCCATATTAAGCAAATCATATCCATAACCACATCTTCTCCTATTACATCATTCAAAGTGCTAATTCTTAAGGACGAAGCAAGGTCAGGATTTTAACTCTTATACCATAGTTTCTGAATGATTTCAAATCTCTTCCTCCTTTCATATTTTTTGCTATTCATCCTAGCACAATACTTGATCTTAATTTTTGACTATGGCCTCAAGGTGCCACCCCACCCACTATGCATAAAGATAACAACCAAAAGGTGAACTTATACAGTCCGAACCAAGATTCCCAAATCAGATCACAAAATATGACTACATATTACATAACCAAAAATATCATATCAAATATCAATCACGTAACAATACTAGATTAGGTCACAACACCCAAAAGGTGAATAAAACAGATAAAGTAAAGATCTGAGCTCAAATCAGGACTGATTGAACAAACCACATACCACCTAGATTCTATACATATATTTCAAACCAAAGTTGATATAATATTAATAGTAACAATAATAATAATTTATTTAACAGGCAATCATGAAATATAATAATTTAATAGTTAAACATGACAGAAACAACAACAATAATAATAAACAGAGAGAAAATGCTTATGCTGAAAGAACTTGAACCTTATACAAAAAATTAAGCAGGAAAGAAAACACAATGCCAGGATAGTATCCCCATGAAATCTGAAAGAACCTGAACCTTATAAATGCTTATGAGGAAAGTAAACAGCTAAAAGCCTGATGGCATCTTAAACACTCTACAAAATGAACAGAGAGAAAATATTACCTGCAATAAGATTCTAACAAGCTCTGTGCTCCCAAAACGAGAGGCTTCAAGAAAGCATTGGTTCACATTATCTGCACCCCCCTCTACCAACATACCCAGCAGTCCTTGGATTGCTGTTGCTGATATCCCAGATGCCCAACCAGGATCAAACGAGCTAGAGAAGAGAGTGAGAGGGAAACAAGCTGCATCAAAGGCCTCTGTGAAGTCCTTCCCAGTAAGGTGGTTGCCAGCAAGATCTAAGAACATCTTGAATGCAGATAACTGGAGTTGGATCTCGATTGCTGAACTGTGACTCACTCTATCCCTATTGCCCTGGCAACGAGAATGGAAGCCAATACACTTTAGAGCCCATTCAGTAAACTTTTGGACCTTGGCACCTGCTTCTGCCTTCAAGACTTCATCCCCATTGCATTCCTGAAGACGCTCATGCAACCTGATAAGCAAGCAATGGTGAGACAAATTGGCACATGGATAGCATGCAACAAACATCTAATAACAGTCAGCAACTACATGGTATCAATAACTCCTGTCTCGGTCTGTTTAAATTTGCCACAGTTAAAGAAGCTTTTTGTGATTCTAGTGCCAACTGACATGCTTCCAAAAACTGTTCCCATCCATGCTAAAAAAAAGGTTTCTTGTACATAAATAAATAAATATGTATGTACATGTGTGTAGTTTCCTTGACTAAAGAACATGGGTATGAACTTTGGTAACAAATCAAGTCAACATGCAAAATAGCAAACTCCAATTCCTCCTTTTTGTCACAGTTTGGGATGGCATTAATATATTCAATGTTGTCTTTCAAGTGTATGTAGTGCATTTGCATACATGCATCCTTCATGTGCATACTATACCATCAATAGAAGAAACGGCATAAAAATCTCGCACATTAATCAACAGAAAAGGCTTGCACTTGGGGGATTTTTAATAGATTTGTGGTGTATGTTCATGTGTGCACACATGTGAGTGAGTGAGTGAGTGAGTGAGGGAGTGAGTGATCAAGCAAGAGAGAGAGAGAGAGAGAGAGAGACTACTCGCTTACTATTCTGTACTCAAGCTCCCAGTGAAGACCAAGCAACATGCCATTGATCCATTCTTCTTTTTATTTAGATTTTATGAATTCTTTATTCAATTACGACATAGATGAAATATTCTTGAGTAGTTTACTTCCCTTTGAGTGATGCTATATGTGCATACTTTACTGTCAATGGAAGAAACGACATACACATCTTATTTGGTATTCAATGGAAAAGATTTTCCACAACTATTTCCTCCACTTGCATGATTTTTAACAGATTTACAAGTTTGTGCACGTGTGTGTAGGTGGCTGTTTGTGAAAAGGGAAGGGGAGAGAGAGAGAGAGAGAGAGAGAACTGGGTTAAGGACCAAATTTCTTGATGCTAGAGGAATCTGAATAGCAATTTAAGATCATCCATCATAATCAGAAAGAGTAACTTCATTATGCCTACTAGAAATACATTTGGTATGTCAGAATGGTTCTATTCCTGTGTTTAGATACATCAGGAATTAGAAAGCAGAAATGACTTTGCACTCCTGATGTAGGGTTTGCAATTTCAGGAATGAAATGAAAGAGCAAATAGTTTTCCAATGACACCATTTCTCATAATTTCTTTCACTTATCAACTAAATGGAAATTTTCTACTATCACTGCAACCAAAACAACAATATATTCCCTTCCTTCCCTCCACTTTCCTGGCAACTAAAAAGAAAATCTGAACTCTCTTAGCAACCAAACAGGAAACGCATCAAGATACTTATTTGTTTGGCCAGATGAACCAAGGAATGCTGTTCAGTTAGAAGATTCCTTTTGGGGTTCAATAGAGTTTGATGGGAGTCTAGACTGCCTAATTTGATATTTTGATGCTGTTTTTCTGTCTTCTTGATGTATGGGTGCAACTTGTACACCACAAGTCTGTCCAAAACATAAAATCTAATCTTATATACCAACTTTAATGCTACATTTGGCAGCGATGCTCATCTCCAGTAATTCGCAGTCGGCAAAATGACAACTATTGTGTCCAAGGAAATTTCCCACTTTATGGACAATTTTAGAGTTAGTATATCAATGTTATACTGTGGAATCATTCTTTGAAGATTTATTAGCAAAAGGAAATTGAATTTTTTGACAAAAGCAATTGGAGTGGGATCAGTTTGGATCCAAGGGAGGTGAAGGGAGAAGCACTGAAATTTTGAGGGTGAAGTTTGGTGGGTGGTGAAGTCGATTGGTTTGGGCCTTAAATCTGAGGTAAATTAGATGAAGTCATTTGTGCTTCTATTTTTCTTCAAACTCTCAACCAGACTAATAGTACCACAGGAGTATTGTAATAACGATAATGGTCTTAGTCAGAACGGGAACTGAGTGAAATGAATATTTCATTCCCATTCAATCCAATTTAGACATTCAAATCCAAAATGGAACAGAAAGGGATCTCATTCTGATGATTTTGGCCCCACTTCTATCCAAAACAACTGCATCAAAGTGATAGTACCGGTATGATCAGACAGAACTAAGATAAGCACAAAAACAATTTATGGACTATTTTGTTTGTTGATTAGTAAATTCCTAAATCCAAACATTGCACTGTTTTTCCATATAATTGGAGGATAAGACTGTTAATGAGACATTTAAAAGCAAGAAGAGTAAGTTTCACCTTTGGGCCATTACAGTTACTGTATCTGCAAGGCTCATTGTTCTACTCTGGCAAGCAGAAACACATGAAGCAAGAAATGAAGTTCTTAGGGCAGCTCTTGTGAAATCGTATGCACCATTAGAAATGATCTTCTTAATTAAACTCGTGATCCCATGAAGTTCTTCTTGAGTGCTCAAGAACCAAATGGAGTCCAAGGAGATGCATAGAGCATCATTAAGCGTATGCGGATCAGCTAATAAGATTAAACTCTCAGCGAGCTCCCAATCATGCGAGCTCACAGCACCCTGAAACATTCGTCCCAGCTCAATCCTATCTTGTCTACTAAGTTTCTTCTCATTCCCAACCTTATCCTTCTTCCCAGGCTCTGAGTCTGTTACAACCATCCTGGATTTGAGTTTCTTAGGGCTGCAGCTACAACCTCCTGAAGTTCTTGAGTCTTTACTTACAAGGGGTGCCTCTCTTGAGAACACAACATTACTTCCCTCACCGTTTTCTGAGGAAAAATTTTCACTTGCATCCTTTGGATGCCCAATTCCGTTATTGTTGGATTCCATTTCTGCACATAGGGGGTCTTTGGGATTGGTGCCGTTTCCGGAATGCAAGTTGTTGCTTCCCGCCACGGAAATGAACTCCTCTTCCATTCTCTCTCGCTAAACAAATCTTAAATCAAATCAGGCAATATATCAGTTGTTGCAAAAGGCACAAGGGTACATCCAAGGATAGGTGAATCAAAAAACCCCTTAATATTACTGAAAATTCTTTCTTCCCTCAGAATCTAATTTCCATAGAAAGCAAATGCCTCAAAGCAAAAATTGAAAACCCAATTATTTTCTCTGCCTTCAATTCACATCCCCAAATGGGCTCAGCCAAACACCAGAGTAGAGTAACTCAAAGATTAAACCCCCAAAATAAAAAAGGGAAATGTTCAGACAATCCAAACCAGCAAACTCAAATCTACCTCACTCTTACCCGTCCATCCCAAGCAGCATCCTCAAACCCCAGTTGCAGTATCCGCAAAAACCCCTTTTTATCAAATCGACCCGAATTTGCAGTAAAATATAAAGGATCCAGAACCAACCCTGAAACACCAAAACCCGCATCCATCAATCAATCAACAGACATAAACACACATAACCCAGGAAAGAAAAAAAGAACAAATTGATCATCAAGAAAATACAAATTGGACCGTCACAGACTGACGAAAAATGAAAGAAACAGAAAAAAAATCCAGGAGAAATGCATAGACAGCAAACCTGATAAATTGGGGGAACAGAGAGATGGAGAGAGAGACAGGGAAGAGAAAAACCCTGCTAGTCTTCAAAATTTTAGAAACCAAACATATGGAAATAGAAATAGATTATAGGTGGTGGTGTCTATGTCTTTATTCATTTATTATTATTTATTTTTATTTTTATTTTTTTTCTCTAAACAAGGAAGTGAGAGTGAGTGAACAGAGCAAGATGCAAAATTTAAAGGAAATGGAATAAAAATAAATAAATAAATAAATACTGACTCATGAAAATGAGAGTCACCACACCACAAGAGCCTTTCCCCCCTTCGGTGGGTCCCACCTCACCCTAGCCCCACCGCAATCATTACACATATTCTCTCCTCTTTCTTTCTATTTTATTCATTTTGGGGTTTGGCTGGCCACACCACACCCGCTCCATCCCCTCTCCTCGGCCCCACTCCTCCTTTTGTTTTCTTCCCTCTTTTGCCACCTTTCATTTATTGCTCCTATTGTCTTCTTTCCATCTGGGCTCACCCATGACCCAACCCAACACCTTAGCCCAAGTGCTTGGTTCATCATTCAAGGGTTCCACAAATTACTATACTAGAAAATTCTAGGCATCCAGTCGGTCCATATCGAGAATAATAAAATCGATGTCTTATTGTTTTTTTTTTATATTTTTTTTTATGTATCATATTTTTTGGTACTTATGGAATCAATAACCTTATGATACTAGTTTACATAATTACCATAATATTAATAGTGGTTTTTGGGTTTTATTTATAAAATCATAGGCATTAATTATGGTTTCAAATGTTTTTGTTGTAGCCTTGTAGGATGATGGTGATGGTGATGGCTTGTGGCCCCATCATTGCCTTTCATTACTGTTTCAAAGCTTTTTAAGTTAATAATTAATGGTTTCTAATCTCATATAGATATTCATTTTGAAGAAAATCTTATTCCTCTTTGGCTTGTTTACTTGTGACCAAATCAAATCCAGAGGATATGGACCATCTTTTTTCCTTTTTCCTCCTTGGATCCTATTTCAGATTTGCCCATTGAATTGCATTTTTCTTTTTCTTTTTTGGTGTAGTCTCCCTCTTTTGGAGATTTCTTATAATACAAACATATGAAAGGTGAACTTATAATTTATAGCAAGCACAAGAAAGACAAATTAACAAAATGTTGATTAAAAGTAATGGTAACACCAAGCCCTGCATTTATTTTGATTCATAAATTGCTCCTATCATTTATCATTTATTAATTTTTAAATTTTGTTGAAAATAAAAGTTAGGAATTAAAAAACTATAAAATATATATATATATATATGAAGATGAATATATAAATTCTAGTTGTTAGTAGTAATGTTTTTCTTGAATCGGGTTTTAATTAATCATCTTATTTTTTTAATATTACCATAATCTTGATCACTCTCTTTTTCTGGTTTTAAAATGACATTGTCGCCTGCATCACTTTAAAGCTTCCATTGGTATACAAAAAACTATAATCAGAGTGAATCACAAAATATTTCTAAATTCTGGGTAGTGTTTGAGTTGGTGGGTTACATTGAAGAAATGAAGAACATTAGACCATTGGTCCCATCTCTTGAGCCTGTGAACCGCCACAGTTTCTGGTATAAGCTCATGGGAGCACCTCCCATTAGTGCCCGGATAATCATACATTGCAGGCTTATTGGAGAAGCGGTTTTTAGCCTTGTTCCCCATATTCAACCACTTCCCAACCAGCTTATCCTCCGGCCCAAATGTGTCGTTTCCAGGTATATCAGACTCTCCAATCCATTCCACCAGGTCCCATGACAGCACAAACCCCATTCCTGACATGTACTCCACAAAAGGGTTGGTGCTGGCGCATGGAATCACAAACCCGTAATACAAATCCAACCTCGGCAGTGGCTGCAGGGACAATGCCAGGGGTGCAAGCCTTATGAAAACATCGTCGTCCGCCTTCATCACGTAGTCATACTGACGCCGGAGAATCTGCGGGAGGGATGAGAAGTAGGTGTAGGTCTTGCCGCTGTTCATGTTCTCCATGCAGTTGAGGATGATGACGTCCTCAAACCTTAGGATTTCGAGCGCCACCAGCACCCTTTGCTCGGGCTTGGTGAGGTTGCAAAAAATGAACTTGACGTCGATGTGAGCCACAGGTGAGGACTGGATTCCATAGACTAGGCGGAGGAAATGTCGGCGATCGTACTTATCGGCGCGGGTGAGGATTCCGATCAAGAGGCTGAATTGGGGTAGCGCAGAAGATGGTTCTTGTGGTGCAATGGAAAGTAGAAGAGGGGATTTGAGGAGGTGGGCATTGAATGATATGAAAATAAAGAGGAGAAAGAGAACAAGAGAGATGAATGCAGCTAGAATCAGGCCTCTCTGCCGCATATTCTGTTTATGAGTTTGTGTGAGGCTAAGAGATAAGAATTGAAATGGTGTTATGGGTAAAGCTAACCACAGAATAGGTCATGAAGGTGGTGTCTCTCCCATGTAACAGAAGAAGCGTATGAGTAAGGTGGTTTTCCTCGTGCTACCCTCCTAGGGAGTGCGATCTTAACGTGAAGCATTGTGAATTGTGTGAGACATTCCATACTAGTTCTTTTCTTCTTCTTTCTTTTAGTTGTACCCACAGAGAGACAGAGATGGAGAGTTTTGAGAAAGAGCCTTCTTCTGCCCCGTAACCTTGGGCTCACAAGTATAAGGAATAAGCATGATATTATGATGAAATATGATATTTTTATAATATTTGCTTTTGCGTGCATATCGTAGGTCCCGCATTCATATACATGTCTTAGTCGTTTAGGGTATGTAGAATGACCACCTCTCATTATGGGCCTACCGGGCCAATTCCCCACTTAAGCAAAAACCGTTACAAACTCCCTCTAAAGAAGGGGAAGTCATGTCAAAATTCAAATGGGGCAGCTGGCTTGTAAAAGGAATGGCAGGCCCGCTATGTCACCCAGCACAAGTTGATGAGCCCACAAGTTCATCGCAATGGGACGGCCGGTTGGCCCACGAGTATGATATACTGCCTTATCTGACCCTTCCTCACACTAGAAGATAGGGTTTTGGCCCATTACATATATATAGATATATATAGCTCTTTTTAGTGTGTGCCTTGATCAAGTGGAGATTTATTGAGACACTTACGAGATACCATTTTTCTGTTAAAATAAAAACATTAAGATATGTGGATTTTTTTATTATAAAAAAATTGTTATTTTGGTGCAAAACTAAGAAATGTAATGTAATGATGTTTGGAGGTGTTGTTGGTAATTGTGATAAATGTGACACGAGCCCAGTGTGGCCATGATGATGACATAAACTCATGAGAAGGTGGAAGCATACTAATTAAAATCCCACTTAAGCTCGATTGCACCATACATGGCTTGCATTCCTTCACAATCATATTGCCTGCTCCAAATATATGGGCCTCGAATCAAGCATGCCCATTAACAAATCCAATTTTATTTTAAGGATAAAGTATATATCCATACGCTTATATGAAAATAGTCAATCAAATTATCTAAATAGTCAAAAGTACTATATTTGATTAAAAAAAAAAGTGCATACAATATTAATTATTTTTTAATAATTACTTAAAACTTATATTTTATAAATTTGAAATTTTATTTTATGATTTTTTTTTTTCATATGTGCATACGAGACCACAATTTTTCCAATATATTTACCAATGTTTATTAAAGATTTTTTTTTTTTTTTTGGTAAATTAGTAATTTGATTTTAGAAAAGAAATGGGATTAGGGATGGCAATTAATGCGAGAAATGAGGATATAATGGGAAATTAATCGAGGATGAGCATAACTCCCTTCCCTCAACTACACTCTCCCTGATTTTCTCGCTCTTTATCAGTGATACTACCGTCACAGGGCTGTGACAAAAACATGCAGTGAGCTTCCGACACGTAGTAATGGAAATTGAATTTAGAATGTGAAGTGAAGATATTGTCTTGCTCAGTGACTCTTGACAATGGTCTCATGATAAAGCTAAAGGCGGAAAGCCTTCGTTTTAACCTTTCCTCAATCTACAAACAAGGCATCTCCTTATCTCTCTTATTAAGACTTCAGTTCTTTTCAATTTCTTAACCTATTCTCTCTCCGCAGACTTGACCCTAAAAACCCTAGCCCTCTCTTCTCTCTATCTGGTTCTGTTGCCGGATTTTCTTTGAGATCTCTCCCTCAAAATCATGGATGAAGAGTACGATGTTATAGTGTTGGGCACCGGTCTCAAGGAATGCATCCTCAGTGGTCTTCTCTCCGTAGACGGCCTCAAGGTCTTCATCCTTTCTAATTCACTCATTTTTCAACTTCTCCTTGGAAATAAGAGGTTTTTTGGCCCTCTACTGGAGTCATGCTTGTAATCGACTATTTTTGTTTCATTTTTTGGGCGGAAAATCACGTGTTTTTTTGGTTATGATTGTGATTGGTGAAGCCAGATTTGTTTGGATCGGATAGATCTGGATCAGTAGATCTCCCGAAGCATGCTTTTTCTGTGCTCTTTTGTTCTATGTAGGGAATTTTCAGTGATCCGTTGCGTTTGATTATGAGTTTCTGAAGAAATGTTGTTATTCTTGGAATGATGGGGATCAAAGTGCTTTTATCCTTTGCTTTTCTAGCTAAGCATGACTGCGTTGACTTGGTGATGAGTATCCAAAGTAGTACAGTTTTCTGCATTTATGTGTGGATTTTTTTGCAGTATTGACAATGACCTATTGATGGCAAACTGAAATCTAATGGATAAAATGGTTATAATTTATTTATTTTTTTGGTAGGAAACTACTACCTACTGTTTCCGTGTTTGTGAGTGTGCCTGCATAAGTAGGTTTTGACTGCTTTAACTTGAAGTGATAAAAGCAGTATTTTCGAGCAGGTTTTCTGAGCATTATATCAAGTTGCTTGAGAAAATGTGGGTTAGAAAGGATGCAGAAATGGGACTTAATTGAGTTTATAAAGTAGGTAAAGAAAGTTGCCATGGATTATGAACGATTTGCGCTGCAAAATGGCAGTTATTGGTAGAAATAGATACCATGTTTTTTTTTCTTAATGCTTGAATCAAATCCTGAGGAAATTTTTTGCAGAATTATAATGGTGGTAGCACTTGTTTGGGTTGTGCTCTTGTTCAAACTTCTATTGTTGAAGGTGGTATTAAATAGGAATCATCAAAGTAGGGTCCAGGAATTAGAAACTTGGTCACTTGTTAAAGACATATTAAATATAGAGCACCTTTTGGGTATTGTATTCTCTTGGATTTGTTGATTTGTTGCTTGAGTTGTAAAATTTCATAACAGGGAAGTTATTTTCTCTTAAATCTTACCAAAAACAAAAGTCCCTAAGTTACGGTTGCCATTGATTTTTATACTTTTCCTTTCTAAGGAGTTTTTTGGCCTTCTATTGCTCACACAGATGGTTGAAAGTAATGGAAATGCTACTCCTGTGCTTATCCCAGTCCTTGCCATTTTGGCCAGGCCTTAATATCCATGATGAAATGTTGTTATTTGTTATTCTATTGGTCTCCCTTTTAACTCGGACCATCTTCTCTGCACTAATAAGACCTAATGTAGTTAGGAGCATGCTTTTCTTTCTTTGTGTAAACTGTCCATTTTTTTTTCTTTTGTTACACATGCTAACTGCATTGTATCCCTATCGATTTGAATTCCAAAGTGATGCACTGACATTATTATCTGCTCAAGCAGTTGGTTGATGATTAAAATTGCATATATTGTGAACCAGGTTCTGCACATGGATAGAAATGACTATTATGGAGGAGAGTCAAGTTCACTCAATCTTATTCAGGTCCTCAAATGCACAGTTTTGTTAAAGTGTTTTGGGACTATTTGCAAATTCCTATTATTCTTCTAAATGTATTGATTTAACACTTTTTATTTACAGCTGTGGAAGAGATTTAAGGGTAATGATAAACCTCCAGCAAGTTTGGGCTCTAGTAGGGATTATAATGTGGACATGATCCCAAAGGTTTTTCTTTTTTCTTCACTACAATGCTGTTTAATTTTATTAACCGTTTGTGGTTTTTGTTTATTCATTTGAAATTTTCCTGATATGTTGACTACTTTTTTTTGGCTAGTTTATGATGGCAAATGGTACCCTTGTACGTGTCCTCATTCATACAGATGTTACTAAATATCTTTACTTCAAAGCTGTGGATGGCAGCTATGTCTTTAATAAAGGAAAGGTGAAGTTTCTTTGGCTTTGGTTGGAAAAAAAGTTAATTTTGTTTGATACCTCTATGTATATATGCGTTCTTCTTAAAACTAATGGTAAGAGATACCCACTATGATAGGTTCACAAGGTGCCAGCTAACGATGTGGAAGCCCTCAAATCTCCACTTATGGGCCTATTTGAAAAGCGTCGGGCTCGCAAATTCTTTATTTTTGTTCAAGATTATGATGAGAATGATCCCAGAACACATGAGGGGATGGATTTGACAAGGGTCACAACTAGAGAACTAATTGCGTATGCCCTTAATCCTTGTCATTTGCGCATATCTTTGTCTATTTGTGAGGAATTTCAATGTACCCACTTGGATGGTCTCAACTTGTTTCTTTGCAATTTTAAGCATCATCTTAGGCAATATTTTCACAATATAATGCCTGATCAACATAAGTTTATTTGTGGGTGGAGAAGAACTCCTAGCCTCATTGGCACAAATTCTGGCTTCCAAAAGTAGAACTGTAGAAGAAATTAAGATTTACAAGACTGAAAATCTTATATTTTCTCTGTATAAACACCTATCATTAATTATGTCTCTTTGGCCAACCTTGGGATCTGGAAAAGGTATTGAAAAAAATGTAACCAAAAAAAAAAAAAGGAATCTTTTGAGAATCTGAATTTCCGTTTATATTCAAAAAGCAATATTAGTTGCTGAATTAATGCATGCATCCAAAGCCCACATATACTAGTTGACCTTTATGCAGGATGTGCTAGGTCACCTTTCTCATGTACTAGGGGTTTCATTGGTATTCTTGTTGCTGACAAATAAATTTAGGTTTTGTAGCTTCCCCCCTAGAGAGTGATCCTAGCATAGGAGGAATGAAGGAGAAGGAGCAATACCAAATGAATACCATGTCAAGAGTCAGCATGATTACATCCAAATATGGTTGAGGGGGTGCTAAACCCATGGACCTGATAAAGTTGGGGACCCTAGGGAAGGAGGTTTCCATAGCTTGAAGTGGAAGGGTATCATAAAGAATGAAGCTTCACCTATGAAATAATGATAATAATAATAATAAAGAATGAAGCTAGACATTTCTTTCGTTTCAAGAGCCATTGATTGTTTTTATGAATTTTTTTATTCCTATAATTATATATTGAGATTGAGATATCATTGGTAACATCTCTCTCTTCCATCGAGATTTAATTTTTTTTTTTTTTTTGACTTCTATGTTGGTAAGGGATGGAAGTGGCTTTGCTCTGAGTTAACTGGAAAATTTTACCTGAGGGAGTAGAGTGGCAATTTTCATTCACTAGCAGTTAGTTACTTCATGCTTCATGTGAACTATAGCATTGTGCATATCATGGTAAATTAGCATTTTTTTTTATCCTTAAAAAATCATTGTTTCTGGTATGGTGGTTTTTGTATGAAAACATTGCAAGGTTTTCGATATTGATGGCCAGCTATATAACCTGTTATAGCACTGTTATTTGCATTTTAGCTCTGTTGCATCTTTTATCATCTCTCATCCCATCAGGGAAGTTACCTCAATTGCTTATGACATGAAAAATATTCATCTAATAGTCTTATCAATCAGTCAAGACTTTATTTATGGTAGATCTGGCTTTATGACAGAAAATATGGTCTCGATGACAACACTATTGATTTTATTGGTCATGCAATAGCGCTTCATAGAGATGACTGCTACCTAAATGAGCCTGCAATTGATACTGTGAAGAGAATGAAGGTGAAAAATGCATAGGGTTCATATTATACTTCTTTCCCTTGGTTTTGAATTCCCTCACAATAGAAGTTCCATCATTTTTGTGAGCTTCCATGAAGTTCTTCCTTTTGACTATGTGATAGCTTTATTCGGAGTCTATTGCACGTTTTCAAGGAGGATCACCATACATTTATCCCTTGTATGGGTTAGGAGAGCTGCCCCAGGTTTCTTTCCTTTCCATGCCCATTTTTTGCCTTTTCTTTTTTCCTTTTTTTTTTCTCCTTCAGTAAGTCTCCTTGGTCCCCCATTTTCATAATGGTGGGATATGTCACCTTTTACATGTGCTCAGGCATTTGCAAGGCTCAGTGCTGTTTATGGTGGAACATACATGTTGAATAAACCTGAGTGCAAGGTATGTGATATACTGTGTCTGTCTCTCAGTGTTTAAAACTGTCCTATTTATTAAACTTATCTTACTTCTGCTCCATTTTAATGGGAATTTTTTCATTTATTATGCTTAATGCCAGGTCTAGTTTTGTTTAACATAATGTCAAATTTTGCTCAAATTTCAGGTAGAGTTTGATGAGGAAGGAAAAGCTGTTGGTGTTACATCAGAAGGGGAAACTGCTAGGTGCAAGAAAGTTGTCTGTGATCCTTCCTATTTGCCCAACAAGGTAATTTGTTTGAATGCCTTGTTGATATTATTCCATAGCGGCTTTTAGGCATACACAATATAAGTCTGCTTTTAGTTACCCATTTTATTTGTAAGAGATTTTTGAGCTAGAAATGTAAAAAATGTAAGGTCACAATCGCTGGAAACATTACCTAATCTAATTTTTAAGGTTCATTTGACTCATTTTAAGATGCAAGCTTCTGTGTTTCTTCCCTCCTTTCTTTTTAAAAACTAACATAAAATCAGAGTGTGATGCTAAAGAAGATTTTGTTACTAATTGCACCAGGTGAGGAAGGTTGGAAGGGTTGCTAGAGCAATCTGCATTATGAGCCACCCAATCCCAAACACCAGTGATTCTCACTCAGTTCAGGTTATTTTGCCGCAAAAGCAGTTGGGTCGCAAGTCAGACATGTGGGTTCTCTTTCACTTCCATTAATTTGTCAGGTTTATTTGCTAAGCTGATTAGGTGATTGCAAGAAGAGAGACAAGTCCTTTATTTTTTTGGATTGGGATCAAAATGAGATTAAACAAAAGAGAACAGCTGCTTCAAATGTTGAAGTAAATACCCATTATATTTTATGATTACTGCCACAGGGTGTGGAAGACAAGAATTTACAAATCTTTGCAGTTGATCAGTGGATGTTTGGTCGGTTATTAGCATGATTTCTCAAATTTGCTTGTAATATTTTCATTAATTTGTCATTTCTATTTCACATGAAAATGGAAATTGGACAGTTCATCATATTTTAAATAACATTTGAAATTATTCCTTTGTTTTTTTTTTTGTAACCATTTAAATGACTTCATTTGTTTAAAGTAAGTTTGTTTGTTGATTTTACTAGATGACTTCAAGCAAATTCTTGTGTCCTTATACAGCCTCACCTAGCCTCACCTAGTTCTCCAAGTTGGATCTTTCATCACTTTTGACTTTAGCAGAAGGAATCAACCAATTTTTATGTGTAAAATGTGATGTGAGATACTTTAAAATGATTCCATTTTTAGTGAATGTTTGATGCCCCTCATTGTTAGCATTCTTCTAAAAGGAAACAAATGGGTCTACAAAAAGCTTTTTCCAGAGTTCAAGATTTAGCAGTCAACTAAAGTTATTTAATGTGTCTTTTTGTTTCTTTCCTCTATTTTGTTGGGACTAAATCTTGTAAATACCTCTATGATTGTGTAGGTATCTTTTCTGTTGTTCTTATTCTCACAATGTTGCTCCCAAGGGCAAATTCATTGCATTTGTATCGACCGAGGCAGAGACTGATCATCCTGAGTCTGAATTAAAGCCAGGAATTGACCTTCTGGGGCCTGTCGATGAGATCTTCTATGATATTTATGAAAGATTTGAACCAGTCAATGAACCTTCTTTGGACCAATGTTTTATATCAACAGTGAGTTTCTCTTAATTCCACCTTACAATGTATCTTTCACTAATTTGGTTGACTGCATGCTCCCCTACCAAAAATATATATGCATACTAATCAAGTTCCTTGCTATGCTCAACAGAGTTATGATGCCACAACACATTTTGAGTCAACTGTCATGGATGTGCTCAACATGTATACCATGATAACTGGAAAGGTAAAAACTAATTATTTTGCCATTATGATTTTGTCATTGTTGAGGTTGTGACCCACTCATTGCTTTAGTATTGTTATTGTCTGCTGCTATAATCTTTTTTTAACTGTAAACGCCACAATACATCAAATTAGTATGGCAGCTGAAATTGCAAACATGACAAATTATACTCCATGTTATGCTGCTTGCATTTAGGTACTGTTGGTTACTAGTGATGTCTTACATAATTTAACATTATCAGTTTGGATCAAACAATTTTAGACTTTTATCTATCATATAGATGTCAAGAACAAATATGTTGATAACTGCCAAGGTACCTGCATTTTGACATTAAAAATTTTGTACCTCTAATTCCAGCATAGTTTTTGATTATCTTTTTGGGCCAAGTCTTTGGAAAATAAATATTTTAGTTTCTACTTGGTTTCGTTATATCTGTGTTTGCCAGGCTATCATTAACCTGTTTTAATTATTGTGTGGAGCATGGTTCCCTGTTAGATTTTATTGACTGGTTGTATTTTGGCTCCCTTTGTATACCTCCTGTGTACTTGGGGTGCACCCCCATCTATTTTTGGTGTCTTTAATATATTCTTGGTTGCCTGTCAAAAAAAAAAAAAACAAAAAACAAAATGATTGTGTGGAGCATCTTATCGAAATTTTATAATCTAGAAAAATTACAATCCAGATCAGGTTTCAGTTTATGAACTTAATGCAATTTCACTATTGACACAATGTTGAGAGAAGCAAGAACCCATTTTGGGGGAGTCCATGTGGTCGTTGGAAGGGGAGTTAGTTTCTGGTTGCACTGTAATTTTAATCTTTTCATTAGTGGCATTTTCAAATAAGGCTGTATGAGATGATATTCCATGGCCCAATTGAAGCCATTTTTTCTTGAAAGCAGCTATCAAACACACTCATGCTGACAAACAAATGCACCTGTTTCTTGTTTTTTTGGTAGCACATTCTTTTGAGTTGATGTGATTAACCGATTGGTTTTTGTGCAGGTTCTGGACCTCAGTGTGGATCTAAGTGCTGCCAGCGCTGCAGAAGAATGAGAAGCACATTAAGTCCATAAACTGATATATGTGCATTGTTCCAATTCCTTTGAATGTTAAATGTTTCTGGTGGGATTTGCCCCTTGAAAGCGGGATTTGCCCCTTGAAAGTGGGATTGGACTTATCCTGGTTTTCTGTTTCCTTCATAGATTATACCATATGTAATAAAATGGTGTTTACGAATTTAGCTGGAGTCTAATATGCAGGACCCCCCGGCATTCATCCCTGGGGAATGTCTGGAAACCCATAAATTTGTGTGCTTGGGTCTGTCTCTGTAGCTCAGGACCACGGAATCCTTCTAGAGGGTTTTGCCATTCAATTGATAATACCTTGTGCAGCTTCTCCGAGGGGGAACAAACTCTCCGTACAATTTCTTTGAAAGAAGCACAAGGTTAGAGTTGGTGGAATGTGAATGAGTGGCGAGGTCGGTTAAACAGAAATATGAATTAGTATGGTATTGCATCCCAAAACCCTTCCTAGTATCCGAGTGAGTGGGGCAGCTTTCCACAATACTCTTGGAAGCAAAATCCTGAAGTGTTTTTGGATTGTAGAATGAGCTATACAGCCTAAAGTTGAGTTAAAAAACTAGACGCTCCTTATCAAAGAGTGTATGGCAATGCATTTGAAATCTATTTGGTTTGTATCTTACGGTGATGGTAAATGGTGGTTAAATTTTGCTCAAGCCCTTTTGTGCTGGTGGGTCATGACATTTTTCTTGATCATGGCTGGTGTTGGGTTATGGGTGGGTTTGATTGTCATGTCTTTTGTGAGGACTTTTGATGCTTATACTAATTTTAGTTAAAATCCTTTATGACGTGAATGGAGCTATTAAAATTACTTTATTTTCAAACGTAAATTTTTACGGTTTACACTTTATAATTAAGAAATAAAAATTTTAAATATTTATTTTATATTAAATTGAAAAGGATAAAAAATTGTATTCTTGAAAATTATTTTACATTGATTAATTTTAAAATGATAAATTAGTTTTTTTTTCTTAACAAAAAATGGTTTTTATTGAAAGTAAAAATTTGTTTTTATTGAAATCGTCTATGAATAACGCTTAAGGTTTCATCAATCTTTTAATTCTCCACTGAATCAAATATTTTCCAAATACATTTATTTGAAGTCAACATCCTTCCATGAATAAAATTTTTGATTTTCCTCTACGGCCCTAAGGATGATGAGTACATTTTAAACTTTAATATCATGTGTTAATTTCAAACAAAGTATTAAAAAGGGAAAAATTGTTAAAGAAAATATAAAATTTTCATGCTTTGCTTAGATATCCATTCATCCATCTTTAAATTTCAATGAAAAAATTAAGTAGGATGACTTTGAAGAAATATGAAAAATACCTTTTTTTTTTTAAATTTAATTTTAAATCTAATATGTATTTAGTTATTTCAGAATTTTTACTCTAAATTTTAGAATCAAATCAAACTGGAAATTAAAATTGATTTTATGCTCCCATTTCCATTTTTAATACTTTAAACATAAACATATAAAATTATCTTTTTAAGAAGTTTTTCATCAAATTAAAATTCTTACAACTAAGATTGATAAATATCTCTCAATCACCTTCCCTAGCCAAAAAAAATTCCATAAAAAATAATTTTGAATAAATTTTATTATTAAAATAAACAAATTATTAATTTATTAACATTAATTAATACAGCAAATTAAAAAATTACAACAAGGTAAAGAAATTGCCCTATTTCAACTTTCTATCTAATATTGGTTTAAGCCTGGGGCGACAATACTAAGGAATTTGCAGAAAGCCCTAAACCCATTGTAACGACGTTCGCAGACTCGAGACCTTGAGAACAAAAACTCGCTTCTCAGTTCTCACTCACCTCTCTTCTCTTCCCCCCAAGCACCTAACCGTGGACGCACCGCTCCCTCTCTCTATTCCAACAGGTGAGTACGAAATTCTTCCTTCGGAAATTTTCAGTTTTGTGTTTGCTTCCTGAGAATTTTCTCATTGTAACGATGTTCATCGGAGCCTGGTCGCGAATACCCATTGAGTTACTTTGTATCTTTGTTACGTTGTTCAGTCATTGGAATTAAGGGCAGCAGGCGGCAATGAAGTTGGACGTGGACGTCTTGCGATACCTTTCCAAAGATGATTTTAGGGTTCTCACTGCTGTTGAAATGGGAATGAGGAATGTATGTGCAAATTTGAGCGATTCTTTTGAATATTATCATTTTTTTATTTCTTTATTTTGAATATTTGATAAAGATAAAGAGGGTCTGACATCTCCATCTCCACGCTTTCAGCATGAACTTGTACCTTCAGAGCTCGTGGTTCGCATAGCTTCTCTTAAGTATGGTCTTTGATTTTTTTTTCTTTTTTGTTTACCATTACCAGATGTGTTATGTATTCAGTGCATATAGTGACTTCATCTTTTTCCATTGCATGACTTGAGAACCTTCATTTTTATTTTCCTTCCTTTTGCTCGATCTTTGTTTTTAATTTCCTTTTGAATGTTATCTTAATAGTTAGCCCAATCAAGAGATTAAGGAGTTCATCTCTTGATTTTCTATAATTAATATTTTTACGTTTAACTCTGGTTCAATATTTATAGGCATGGAGGCACTTACAAGGTCTTGAAGAACTTGCTCAAGTATAAGCTTTTGCACCATGACTCTTCAAAATGTAAGGAACTATTAATAGAAACTATAAAACAGTAAACCTCATTTTTCGATCCATTTGATTATATTTATAGCTTATTCACAAAAAAAAAAAGGCTTGATCATGTTTGTTCTGTGCATCTAGATGATGGGTTTCGGCTTACTTACCTTGGATATGATTTTCTTGCAATAAAGACTCTGGTTAATCGTGGAGTATTTGTAGCTGTTGGTCGTCAAATTGGTGTCGGGAAGGAGTCTGGTAATTTTTCTTATATATTCATTTTAATTTCCTGTAAAAAAATTTTGTTTGTGTGTTTTCACATTAGATACTGATTATGGTATTTCGTTTCTTCAAGATATATTTGAAGTTGCCAAGGAAGATGGCACAGTCTTGGCAATGAAGCTGCATAGGCTGGGTAGAACTTCTTTTAGGGCCGTAAAATCTAAGCGTGATTATTTGGGGCATCGGAATAATTATAATTGGCTCTATTTGTCACGGCTTGCTGCACTCAAAGAATTTGCCTTTATGAAGGTTCATTGCTGTTTTCTATTGCATTTCAATTTAATTGTCTTTGCTGTTTGTTCCATTAGTTGAAATTAGCCTGATGCTTCAACTTTGCTTGAGCAGGCTTTGGAAGAACATGGTTTCCCTGTTCCAAATGCCGTGGACTGTAATAGACATTGTGTGGTTATGTCACTTGTCCAAGGTTATCCACTGTAAGGATTCCTATCCAATTTCGGAATGTTTTTGCATTTCATATCGCAACCCTTAGTCTTTTATGCGTTTTTTTTTGTTTTTTGTTGCACCTTTAAATTTGTGACATGTTAGCAATTCTTGCTTGAGTTACTTGTATCTGCTGATGGATGGCTGGTTGTTGTTGAGGGGGGCAATTGTTATAATATATTGTGGGTAGTATTGTTATTGTAGGTAAAGAGATAATTGTCCTTTATGTATTTCTAGAGTTAAAGGCAATTTCCCAGCTCTGATTAGGATTGAAACAGCAGCCTTCCCTTCTGGCTAGTCATGAGAGTGCCAAATACCATCCTCAATTTGATTCCTGGATACCTGACTTACCCTTGTTTTTCATGGTTTTTCAATGTCCAGATTAAGTTTGAATCAACCTTTTGTGGTGGAGTCCATGTAATGGGTTATCATGCACCTTGTCCTACCCTGATAAGAGGAGAAAATTTGAATTCCAATATTATGCATTTTAGTCAAGGCCAGACTTAATTTTTTTTAGGTAAATTGACAATAGATTAAAGAGCCATAATGGAGGCAAGCTCTAGTACATAGGATGTATATAAGGAAAAATTAAGCATCAATCAAAAGAAAAGAATAATGCTTTTGGTTTTATCTATCAAAAAAAAAAATCAATCAAAAGAAAAGAGGAACCATAAAGTGCATAATATTGGAATTCAAATTTTCTCCTCTTATCAGGGTAGGACAGGATCCCCACAGTCAATAAAATCAAAAAGTGAAAGGATCACTTCAACAAGCAAATGGTTAGACCGCAAATTTCCTGAGATTTCTATCTCTACAAAGACTCATTTCTTTTCTTCTAGATGCACCAAAGTATACCACTCAGAGCAGAACTCCAAACTTTCTTCCTGGGAAAACTACCATGCCAGGCTGACAGGGTAGCATTGAATGCAAGGGTAGTATCCAAAGTACGCCAAAGAAAAAGAGCACTAAGGCCCAAAAGTTACATGTCACTGCATGGAGTAGAATATGATTCACTGACTTCTTATACTATTTGTGTAAACATCACCACTTCACAAGAGAACAATATTTGCAAAGCCAGAATTTGATACTTTGCCTCAATTGCATCGTCAGAGAGTCTTTTAACTTTGAAACCATCTATCTAGAATTGATTTTAGACTTGTACACTCATGTTGAAGATCTTACAATTCCTACCTCCATGGCTACATTAAGATGCTAACAGTATGGAATCCCAAAATAACATTCTGAAGCCTAAAGTTATGGTCCTGTGAAATGAAGAACCATCTGCATAATGAGCACATCAGCTTCTACCTTAATAAAAGGGAGGAGCTTCATGCCTCATAGAATACTAGTGCTGAGCAGAAATGAAAGTGACAACCACTTGTGTGGAAGCTATCTGCATAATAAATGCATATTTTGGAAGTAACCTATGGTTCTTGTGTACCATTGAAACCATTTGGTTTCAGATCAAATGCAAAGATATGCATCAACTAGCTTTAAGAAAAAGTATGAAAAATTCTAAAAAATTAATAACATAAGAAAGCCATAAAATAGGCCATAAGATAAAATTGAAAACTTGGGCTCAGAAATTCTAATACTATCCAGAAATGTGCCATAAGATAAAATTGATAACAAGTGGGCCATAATTACAAAGTCCTAGAAGTGGACTGGATGTGGCTGTCCCATTATTCCAATGCTGTATGAAGAAACTGAGAGAATGATTTTCTAAATTTATTAAAAAACCCTAACTTTTACATAAACATATCCCTATTTAACAACTATACAGAGAGCAATTAAAAAAGGAAAAAAATACAAATATGGAAGAACACAAATTACCCACAATAGGGGCCTCAATCTTTCCCTATTATCCTACCAATCACCACTCACAATTGTAACGGATTTCCACACTGTAATTTGGTGGGAAGAGAGGCCACTATTTCTGATTCTAAATAGGATGCACTGTCTATTTGTGCTACGACATGATTGGTGTGTATAAAATAGGTGTGGAGATAATTATATGAGGTGGCTCTTCAATCTCAACTAAAGTTCTAAAACACCAGTTGAATTTGACTTTTGAGTGTTTAAAAAGTTACTGTTATGTTACTTTATGCTTCACTTTCTCTAACAAATTTTATTTGAAATATTTCCATTTTTTGTATATTGAAAAGCTTAAGAATTAAGCTGCCATGACAAACAATAAATGAATTTTTTTTTTGAAGTTAATGAAAGCTTTCACCTGTTTTTAATTGATTTTTAATTTTGAAAAGATTTAATGTAATGCATGCATTATATTATTTTCAGTTGGAGGTTTTTTTTTTCTTTTAAAAGCAAAATGGTGAGTATTTTTATTAATCTGGTATGGGGTTCAAGGAGCTTCCCATGTTATATCACATGTTTCTCCCTCTCCATAAAATTAGATTAAATTAAAAATTTTCTCCTTTTTGAAAATGTATAAATAAAAATATAAGTTAACTTTTTATAAAAATAAAATATAAAAATAATGATAAGTTAAGTGTCTGTTTGGATATATTACTAAACTGAGTCGAATTAGATTCCAATGGCGGGGTAAAATGTACCTCTCTAAGTACATTGTCAAGCATGCCTATATACTTGATGTCCTTACTCCGAATGCCAAGAGTGGTGAGTCTAAGGTTGGAGAAAATTCAAAGGGACTTCTTGTGGGGAGGGGGTGCTTTGGAGAGGAAGCCTCACTTAGTTAACTGGGATACTGTTTGCATGGATAAGAGGAAGGGGGGTTTGGGAGTTAGACGTCTTTCCATCCTTAATAGGGCCCTTCTTTGCAAGTGGAATTGGCGGTTTGCGATTGAAAGGGAGAACTTTTGGAGGCATGTCATTAGTAGGAAGTTTGGGGAGGAAGAAGGGGGGTGGAGTTCTAGAGAAGTGAGGGAGAGTTATGGGGTAGGATTTTGGAAGGAAATAAGGAAGGAAGGTGCCCTTATGCAAAATAAAGTCGCTTTTTTAGTGGGGAATGGTAGAAGGGTAAAATTTTGGAAAGATATATGGTGGGGGAATCTCCCCTTATGCAATTCTTTTCCCTCCTTGTATGCTTTTGCTTCCTCTAAGGAGGCTTGGGTAGAGGAGTTTTGGGACACTTCGGGAGTGGAAGGGGCTTGGTGTCCTAGATTTTCTAGGCCCTTCAATGATTGGGAGGTGGAGGAGGTGGAGAGGCTTCTTTTGACAATCCGAGGCGCAAGGCTTAGTCCTATTATGGAAGATAGAATGATGTGGAAAGTGACTTCGAATGAGAGTTTTTCAGTTAAATCGCTCTATAATGATCTATCTTCAAGAAGAGCTGGTCTTTTCCCTCATGGGTTGATATGGAACCCTAGTGTGCCGTCCAAAGTGAGTTTCTTTGCTTGGGAGGCTGCTTGGGGTAAGGTGCTTACTATGGACCAGCTTAAAAAGAGGGGTTGGGCTGTTGCTAACAGATGTTTTATGTGCTGTGAGGAAGAGGAGTCAATTGATCATATCCTTATTCATTGCTCTAAGGCAAGAGCCTTATGGGATTTATTGTTCGCCCTTTTTGGAGTGTGTTGGGTCCTCCCTTATTCGGCTAGAGAGACCCTTATTGAATGGAGGGGCTTTATGTTGGGCAAGAAGCATAGAAAGGTGTGGAAGGCAGCCCCGTTGTGCCTCTTTTGGGCGGTTTGGATGGAAAGAAACAGGATTGCTTTCGATAATGAGGACTTTTCGGTTCATAGGTTGAAGAATTCTTTTGTTTGTAATCTTTGGGTGTGGACAAAATCAATTGTAAATGTAGATCCTCTCACTTTACCTAGTTTTCTTGATTGGCTAGGCGCTAGATGAGGGTCGGGTTTGTTTTCCTTTCTCTTGGGTGTGCTTTAAGGGTCCTTTGTATACTCCCTGTATGCTTTGGGCTTTCCTTTTGGTGCCCTTTTCTAATATAATTCTGTTTTTGCCTATCAAAAAAAAAAAATGTACCTCTCTAAGTAAAGCATTATCACCCTCCTAGATGCTCAAATGGGTGCTGGAAATTTACCAAATTTCTAAATTATTGTCAATCTATTAAACTGTTTTCTCTGTCAATAACCGCTCTCTGTGTCTCTATGTGTGTGTGTGTGTGTGTTTGTTGTATGGATTTCGCGTCCTTTTTCTTTTTCTAAAAAATATTTGTAAAGGCCAAATGCTCTTGTTAGCATTAAGAGAATTAACAAATGCAAGTATCTAGCTGATAATTTTCATAAACGTGGATTTCTTTTGACAAATCTTGTAATTTCAATTGTTTCTGTCCTTTTGGAATTGGCTTTGATATAAAATGAGTGAAGTTGATCCTGATAGATTATGGTTTTATACACATTAACAATCAGTTCTATCCAATGCAGTGTGCAGGTGAAGCAATTGCAAAATCCTGACATAGTTTTTGAAACAATTATTGGTCTTGTTGTTCATCTGGCAGAACATGGCCTTATTCATTGTGACTTCAATGAATTCAACATTATGGTATGCATTTCAAGTGCTGTGTTGCCATGCCTCAAGTTTGTTGGCATTTTTCTGTCATACAGTGATTTTTTGCCTTTGTTGGAAAGCTAAGAGAGTCTTTTGAAGTTTTGACACTTAAAAAGTTCTTAGCGTTACTTCACTGGTTTATTTTATTTAATTCAACTAATGAATGAATAAATTTGATTTTGAATTTCTTTTTACTGCAGATAGATGATGATGAGAAGGTAACCATGATTGATTTCCCTCAAATGGTATCTGTGTCTCATCGTAATGCACAGATGTATGAAACACTACCTATTCTGATTTTCCATATAATTTTTGTCCTACTCAACTGTTTTTAGGTCATTGATTTTTTTATCCAATCTGCTACTTTTGACATCTGTTTGCTTGTTTCAAATATTATATTTTAATCTTATGACATTCTGATTTTCAGGTACTTTGACCGTGATGTTGAGTGCATCTTCAAGTTTTTCAGCAAGAGGTCAGCTGCTAACCTAAAACTCTTGCTAATTTTTGATACCCTTAAACTAATTTGAATTCCTTAAAGAAACCCCGCTTGCATTGATCATTTAGCCTTCTGGATAAATGATGTAAAGAATAATATGAACTCTAATCACTTGTTTTATTCTAATTTTTTTTCTTGAAGATGTGATCTCTCTTTCTCTCTCTCTCTCTCTCTCTCTCTCTCTCTCTCTCTCTCTATATATATATATATATATATATATATATATGTATGTATATGTATATGTATTTGTATGTCTTTGTATAGTCATATAAGGAGGGCCAGTTTATATTTTGCAAGTTTAAGGTACCAGACAAGGTGATAACTAATTTATGTTCTACAAAGTCAAAGTTGCCAGACAGGGTTTCTAATGCTGCTAAAGCCTTTTGTTCTGAAGGACCCACAAAATTTTATTTTTGAAGATGTGTATGGTTTTAAAATTTTGGTCCTTCGCCTGATGGTGTGACCGTTTCATTGTTCATTTATTCTTAGGGAGCTGAAGAATGTCAGCACTCTTTTTTGCTACTGATCGACTCCACATTATATATACGTGTGATGTAGTTACTTCCATTATTTTCTTGGTACACCAAAATTCATGCTTTGAGCTTCACTAGTGCACATCAGTCTCATTGGTATACCATTGTAACCAAGAATTTCATGACATTTTTTTCTAGCCTGGTTTGATTTTCTGATATTCACATTGGTGTATTGTAACCAAGAATTTTTCTTCATGACATTGTTTTCTAGCCTGGTTTGATTTTCTCATGTGGTTTCTCCTATTTGTGTGGGTTAAGTGGAGCACACATTAATCTCATTGGTGTACCATTGCAACCAAGAAATTTTCTTCATGACATTGTTTTCTAGCCTGGTTTGAGTTTCTCATGAGGTTTCTCCTATTTGTGTGGGCTGATTTTTAATTTTTAATAATATCTTCTTTTTTTCATAATCCCTTCATCTGTTTCCTCCCTCTAGGTTCAACCTGTCTTTCCAAGAGCACACAGATGAAATTGATGGTGACACCGAAGAATATGACAGGCCATGCTTTTCTTCAATAGAAAAATGTACTGGATTTCTAGACAAAGAACTTTCTGCTAGTGGATTTACTGGGAAGGATCAGGATGAAATTGAGAAGGTATGAGGGTGTGTTCTTTGATATCATCATATTAACAGAGCAGAGGAAAACACACTTGTCTGTTGATTGTCTATGTTTTTTGCTATTCTATTCCTTTTAGGATCTTCACATTACATGGAATGAATATCATAATATTTTTAGGTTCTGCACTAATGTTCTAAGTGTTGTTTACTCAGACGTTGTATTGTTCGAACATTATGGGTGTTACATCTGTTTTATAACATTTTCCTTCTAATTTGATAGTCATGTCAGTGAAACACTTTCAAAAGAACTTCACAGTTCATCATGAATGGTTGTTTTATTCTCTGAGTTCCCATCATGAATTATTGAAGCAAGATAAAAGATAACAAGTCTTCAGTATCTCATGACCATTTCTAATTCTCCAACTAGTCAGCATCGGCCAGATGCAGATGTGAAATAATTCCCTCATCCTCCTTCCTTCCATCCCTAAAGCTTTTCTATAACCTGTCCATCACTCTTGACATTATTCTATCAAAAGCCTCTATATGAATAACTAATAAGAAAAGCAGAATAGGATTACCTTGTCTAATCCCCCTGGAACTCATTGAGAATCGAGCATGCATCCTGTTATTTAGAACTAAGACCAATAGATTGGATGTAAAATCTGGTCCACCTCCCTCGTTTTTCCATGACACCTATTCATCCATACTGGTATAGAAGAAGTCCTTGCTCATGTAATCATTTACTGTCCAAGTTGTACATTATCCTGCTGGCCTACTGTCTCATACTGTAATATTATTTTTCAATTAATGCTGCACCTATGATTTATTCTTTTCTCCGAAGAAGCATTCTGAGCCTTGACACCACGTTCCAATTGCCCTCCTCAACCCCCACCCAGCAATTAGATAACAGAATGTATATTCATCCTACCAAGCTAATAGATCTGGAGTTTTAAGATTGGTTGCCCCCCTTTTTGGCTCAAGTACAGCAAAAGTTGCATTAAAGGATCCTTGTTCAATCAACCCATGTCAGGCAACAGACTTGGAGCATAATTCCAGAGTCATTAACAATCTTGTACAATTAGTTAACTCAAAATGGAAATCACAAGCCTATTTTCCAGAAAGATCCCTCCCTTGAATTGCTGAATACCCTAGCTGCATCAACATATCCCCAACAACCATCGAGACTATTGGAATGTCAACCCCTATTGTTCATCTAGGACCCTTAGCTCCTTGCCCACCTTCTCTGAAATGTTTTTTAACCAAAATTTCACTGAATTTCAAAGCCAAGGTTGATCATCCTATGCTCATCAGATGGCTTAAGCATCTTGGATTATCTGGAAACAGGATCTCCCTCTTTTTAGTGCAGCTCAAAGCAATCAGAAAGCAAACTCCAGCCTGTCTCCCTAATCCAACCTAGTGAGAAATCCTTCCCCCCTTTCCACCCCTTGAAAAGGAAAAACCACCTTCATCAACCTCTTGGAGAGGTCAAACATCTTTGATTCAATCTTCCAGCTCAGTCATCTGGCTGTCCATATTCTTGGTTGCTTGTACTTTTGTAGTAATTATATTTTTTCCTACCTATACTATAATCTTCCAGCTTGACCTTTAGTGTGGTCCAAGTATTGATTAGTTCTTCCATAACATGGGTGGAAAAGTTGCTGCATTTATTTTTATTTTTATTTTTAGTTTTTGTTTTTGTTTTTTTTTTTCTTGATTGTTGTTGTTGTTGCATAGAATTGAACTTGGAACCTCCTCCATCTCAACTGCAGCCCCTTGCCACTTAATCCAGGGCCCAAAGGCAGCTTCCACATTCCTTTCTCCATGTTTATTGGCTTCAGGAATGTCTTTAGATTATTATCAAGGGTAGAATGGTTAAAATGGGTCCAGTGATTTGCATGTAAATGGGTTCAAAAGTACCAATTGTTTTATCATTTGCTTGTATCTTTTCAGATTCATATGCATTAGGCATGCATGCTGTCATTCTCTAGGATAATGATCGGTTGAGCCAGTTGTAGTACTATTTTTCTCATAGAACTACAACAGATGTAATTTTCATATATATATATATATATATATATATATATATTGCAATATTTAAAATTGCCAATGTGTAATTCTTGATTCCAGTTTATTGAAGAGGGAATTGAGAAAGATACTGGCTCTGAAGATGAAGGAATGGCTGATGAAGGACCCAATTCTGATGAGTTTGATGAGACAAACATCAAGGAATTTGATTCTTTGCAGTTGCTGGAACAGGTAGTTTCTTCTCAGGCATCTTTTCTTGTATAAAATGTGACCAGCATGATTTAAAAGTTAGCTCAAGATCGAGGTTTTAAGTGAGTGACTGTGAAAAAACAAGGAGATTTAGTTCATGATTCTTTTCTTTCAGTAAGAAGTATATAGTGCTTGACCGGAAAGCTGTAGATGCAATTTCATCAATTGTTTGCTTTTCACAGAATGACACAAACCTTTGTTTTGATCACAAATAATTCTCAGTTTGTTTGAGAAAATTGAGGTACATTATCAATAATCTAGTGTTAGCTGACTGGATTAAAGAGGAACCTTGTTTGTTCAAATGCAGGCTTTACTAACCCCACATGTAACCTAAACTATGCACTGGAGATGAAATTGGAAACTTGAGTTTGGTTGGGTCCATGGTCAAGTGCGTGAGCATTTGCTTGGATCTGCTTCTGTTTACCAATTTTTAATCAGTTGTGGTTTGATCTAAGTTTACGTTCCAGATACTCAGTTTGTTTTAGGTTTGATGTCAACATGGATACAGTCAGAACTGAGATTGAATTTTGCTTAGGATGCTCTACATATTTTTGCTTTTGTAATTAAAAATCTTTTTCCTAAATGGTTGTTTCAATTTCCACTGTGTATTGAATATCTTAACTCTTTAAGATCTTACTTATTTTAACATATTTCAGCCAGAAAGAGTGAATTGTGATGAGAAAGGCAAAGCAGAGGAGAGGCAACAATTTTGTGAAGCAGGTCAAAGCAGTGGACGAGAGACTCAAGACACGAGTGACAAGGTACATTTTTAGATATCATTGGCTTGCATGTATTATACTTCCTATGTTGGTTTGAAGTTCACTCCCTCTGCATTATGCACTTACCTAGGTGAATGTGTGCCTCTGGCAGTCTTGCCAATATTTGTCTTTGGATCAGTCCAGGTTCAAATCATGTGCAGGGGTCATTGATAGCATCTGCTCTTCTTTAGCTGCAGTTGCTTTCTTTTTTGCTAGAGATAGAATATTCTGGAAATTAAGGATCTTTTTAACCACCAATTATTATTTAAGTTTGCTGCTTGCTTTCTGCTTCCTTTGAGGGGAACCATATCCTTAAAAGAAATGATCATGATGGTATTTCTTCTTTTTTGAACTTGAATATAGGACACCTAATCCCATTTGCTGCTTAAAATTCTACTTCATCATCACAAGAAAATTCTATGCTTGGAACTGCGTCCTCAACTCTATCCTATATTCTCAAGATTTAGTGCTGCTACATTATTTTATATATGTATTCAGGTTTCTGATCTCATTTTTTTAGTTCAGAGATTGATGTATGGTTTTTGCTAATAGTTCCTCAAGGAGGAGGAAGCAAATGAGACTGGGAATGAAGATGATGCTGAGCTGATGCATCGCCTAAACAAGCAGAGACGGCGGGCTGTAGCAGCTGTGCATGGGAGACGGAAGACCCTTACATCTAGGAATTCTTACAAAGACAAGGGTGGTAAGTCCTCTCACAATTCCAAAATCCAGAAACAACTGAGTGGCTGGTGAAATTTCTGGATGAATCACAACAGTATCAAAGGCATAAAAGATCGATGGAATTATTAGCGGCAGGGTACCCAAGTAAGAAATGTTTGTCCTCCCTTAGAACCACAACCAACACCATGATCAAGGACAAAAAAGGCCAGCATATGTGAGGCCAAAAAGAATCAGAGCAGGGAAAGCTGGTGGCATAACTTGGATTTCTGGTCTGTGATTTTGAGTTCGTTGCTGTTGAAATGTAGGCTTGTTTTCTTTTATTTTATCTTGAGATAATCTATTACAATTTTGAGGAGGATAGAGCATGCACCGTTACAGAATACAGAGTGTATAATTATTGACTCTAATTTTTAAAGGAAAGATATTTATTTTAGATGGGTCTTTTCTAGAATTTAATTGAATAAAATTTTGTTTTAGCTGTTTCAGTCTTTTAACAGGGTCTGCATGCAGAGAAGCTACAGAAACCTAGTTTTTAATTGATATTTAGGGAAACCACGGAGGACTCAGCAAAATCTCATCTTGATTACTGTAGTTTAAGTTGCATGGTTCCTTCTTAGCTACCTTATTATAATCAGACCCAGATTTTCCATCAATTGATCTTTGATCTTTTGTCAGAGGCTTTTGGCTTCTGGACAAATTAGATATTTATGTGCTGTTTTTATTTCACTTTTATTTTTCAATAAATGCTGCAGAAGAAGACACACCTAAAACTTAAGCAATCACAAAACAGCTAGAAGCATCAACCCTACAACATGGGGTTCTTTCAAAAGACGCTACAGTTGAGCAAGCAAAACCTTGGACTAATACCTTGCTTTCAGTAGGATACCTTTTACACTCCACTAATTTACTAGGGGGTGCGAGTAAAACAGGCTTTCAAAGTATGCAGTATGATTTCAAAAAGACTAGTAACTAATTTCTATATGTTTGTGGCAAATACAAGTAGTTAGAGCGAGCATAAAAGGTGTTCATTTGGATCCACCCGATCCAGTTGCTGGATGAATCTCTCCCACATTGCCCTTCTCTTCTGCAGATTCCTTCACAACTTCTGCCAATTGAACTGCTGGAGGAGGAACCTCTTTAGGACCCACTTGGCTAGGGCCATTAGCATTCTTTTTAAAACCCGTTTTCAGCTTGGCTTTGTGTGCCCATTCAACCAGTCCATGTTGTATATGTTCCTCAAATATGGACCTCTTGAATGAACTTCCCATCTTCATTCAAGCACAAGAAAGGGCAATGTTTCAGTGTGGGAACCTTCACAAGAAGTAAAGAACCAACTGAAGTATGGGCATAAAAGCCATCTTACCTGTGCGACAATTGCATAGAGTGGTAAGGTACTGTAACTGCAGAGGAACTGAACGAACGCCCTATGAATGGAAAATTGGGATCAGAAGAACATAAGGCATTAGATTTAGTGCATTCAAACACAGGTTAATATAAGAAAGAAACACAAAACAGAAGTTGATTCATACCCTATAAAAAGCCTTGGGATAATGAAACCCAATTGTCCCATGATGCAGGAGTCAAAGCCATATTGAACCTTTAAGCGATTCAAACATCAAATCTGATCAGTTTCGTGTCAATATTTCCTAATTATATGGGATCTCATTACCAATTTTGAAATGTTTCCTTACCCAAATCCAGAAGAAAAATGCCAGCTCAAAAGAATTTTGGAACAGAATGATTTGAATCAGAAATAGCACAATCTGGGGCCTGTGGAACCAGAAGTGATCATCTGAAGGTCGAACAACCAAGTCCCCTTCAATTGCTACATGTTTCTCGGCAACCTCATGGGCCAACTGGGTGGTTACATGCTCCAGCTTAGTCCCCACAAGAAGTAAAAGCTTCACATAGAAAACCTCTGTCAGATCCCATAATATTCCCCAGACCACAAGGTTCTCACTTGCTAGTTAGTTTTAAACAAACATCTTAAGAATAACGGAATAGTGAGTGGGTGCATCATCCTTCCTGCAAACATGCTGCCAATCATAAAAAAATTCTAAATTATAGGCCACAAGACAGAGCATATGCATATGGGTTACTTGGCCATTCATTAATATGAATTTGGCAAGTAATAATGAACTAAGTCGCATAAGCATATAGAGCAGTAGTAGTATAGGTCAGTACTTACAATAAAGGGGATGAATGCTATCCAGAAATATGCATGCCAACCTGAAAAGAAAAATAAACACACATCATCCTTTTGAAGCAAGGATCTTCATCCTTTTAATTGTGGATTCTGAAAGTTATGTCTCCTGTTTTAAAGAACAGTAATTTGAACTTCATATACCAGTAACAGCAAGGAATAAATTTCTCATATCAACCCCTATCATAGAAAAGAGTCTAAATACATTCTAGTAAAATACAGAGATCCATGGTGTGAAGCCTGCAAGATGTGGAAGAAGAAAAACTGCAATACAAAATTTTGTGGCCATCTATGAACAAATGAAATGGCGTACCTTTAACATTCAGCAGCAAGAAAACAACCACAAATATCCAAAGATACCAACTGCAATCAATAGCCAGAACCAGTGAGATCCATAGATCATAAACAAATCAAATAAAACTTTATACTTTTAGACTTCAACGAAGATAATGCCAAGTAATTGGAGAGGCACGTCTATCCCTTATAGGGTTCTTGGAGTGGTTAGCGTCCAATTAAGGGGTGGTGAGGCTCTGTTGGTCTTCTTTTTGTTTTGAGAGGTGCTAGTTGCTTTGTATACCCCCTCCTGTATGCTTTGTAGCTTATCGCTTCTGTTTTAATACAATTTGCTTTACTTATCAAAAAAAAAAAAAAAAAAAAATGCCAAGTATAAAGTGTTTTACATCCATGTTAGATGCATTGATTAAAACTTTTGAGGAAATCACATCAAGAATGGCCAAAGTTTTAGTTAAAATTAGAAGTTTAAGATCTTGCCAGAAGCTAAAGAAAAGCTATGAAATTTGGAAATTTTCTTGAATGTAACTTACCTTATACCAACAACTCTCTTAAAGTCAGCTTCCAGGGCGCGAATCATGTACTTGTGAAAATTAAACTTTGGGTTTCCCCTGCAATGGGTCTAAAGAAGAAATAATTTACAATTAAAATACAAAATTCTAGGCGAAAAAAAAAAAACAGAGAGAGAGTATTTGAGTGTTATGTGAAAGGCATTGAGTTGATAAATATAGAAGTTGGGGTCAGATAAGTTACCATGATGAAGCCCATTCGCATTGTGACATAATCTGATCTGGTCACGGATGCATAAAATTGCTTGAAAAATGAACGCTGAAAAATGAAATGAAAGAAAGAAAGAAAGAAAGAAAGAAAAGCATTGGTACATGGTTCATAGATGCATATAATGTTCTTGAAAAATGTGACATGCCATGTTCAAGACAAGGTGACAAGTGGGGAGGGGAAGCTTTGTGCTTGTGATAAGTAGCGTATGGAAAGGAACTACAATTGCATTACCAAGTGGATGAATTCCTTTATCTTCATTCATTGAAAAAAATTTGGATTGCTTTTCTTCTCCTAGTGCTTTACATACTTGAAGAATGAAAACCAATTGCATTTCCTAAATTTGTTTAGTCTTTAACCAGGGCAATCATGAGTCGAAATAGTCGTGTAATTGTCAACAGACATGCTCACTTCAGCACTAAGCTTATGGAAGAACAAAATATCATGGACGAGGACATGAAATGATAGAATTTATTTCTTGATATTAACTCATGCCTAACAACATAAAGCAAACACTTGAAAAGTGCTTGTATTTTCTCTGTTTATTTATAAATTATCAAACAAGCAGGGCAACTATATCATAAAGGACATCATGACTTACCACCCAACCCCTTAAATTGCCAATTTTGCCAACTCCTCGATATCGATCTTTGATAAAATCATGCTCACGGACATTGGTGAACTTCAGCACTGCACACACAATCCTTGCATTAGAAGAAGTGCACAAGGACTTGTACTGGATTTCAATGAGCGTTGTCATTTTGGCTCAAGAACAAATGAGAGAAATAGGAATGCCCAGATGACAAGCTCATCTAATCCAACACAACAGGGAAAAGTGTGTAAAAATTAATGGTAATGGGCATTACCCTCTTCAGGATCATATTCCTTTTTTGAGATAGCATCCTCCCAATGCTTCCATTGACGTATCTTCACCACAGAGGACACATGGAAACAATTGAAAAACTAACATAAGACTGGAAGAAAAGAAAAGATGAGAACAAAAAGCATTAACATTATAAAAATTGGCCAAATTGAGTTAATAGTGAGTAAGAACTTACCTTTGCTCCTCCAAAAATAATTGTTAGAACACAAAATATCACATGCACAACTGCTAGCACGAAGATAAAGATATGAAGATGATGCAAAGCTGTGGTAGATAAAAGTGGGTCCTTTCCCTGTGAAAATGTTAGAGAAAACAAGCAAATAATCAAACCTCATGTCTCCACCCCTTATGATAACAAATGAAACAATGAATAGAGCTTGAGCGTCAGGACTTTCCCCAGACTAGCACAACTTTGCAACTAAATTAGATATCCTCCTATTTAGATGTAACATATTGGCTTCAATTCTTCATTTCTAATCATACCTTGAAGCTGAAATTTAAAGAAGCGCTAATGCTAAACACTCAGTCAATGCAACCCTAACAAGTGAATTCTGTTCAGTTTGGGCAGACTGGTTTTTTCTTTCATTAGGGCCCTAAAAATGAGAATGGGGATGAAACCACAAGTTATCTAATGACCCGCTTCCAATGAATAATCTGTAATTCTGTATAACTAATATTTCAAAGTAACAAATTCAATATTAGAAGGCTAATCAGAGGATTCATAAAATTGAACCCAAATTATCAGGATTAAGTTTTTGTTGAGTTTAAAACTATCTCTAACTAGCCTATCACAAATTCAACTCAGGGGGATTAAGCTTTGAAGCAATTTAAAGAAGAAAATGACTTCAAAGAGAAACGAGGCCTGTAATATTGAATAATGGCTTACTGAATGATAAATATCTTCAGAAGCTCTTCTTTCTCCTGGGAAATATCCACAATAACCTTCTGATGAGAAAACAAAAAAAAAAAAGCAAAAAAGTTCCAAGGAATCGATGGTGTCGTGCTATCCACGTCGTAAGAGTCCTTGCTTTTTTTTCACATGGTATACAGGGACAGTTGTGATCATTGCAGGAATTGACAGAAGAAATGGTCGACGATTTTGTTTTCAAGACAAACGGTGAGATTAGATTACAGTAGCCTGGGTAAACTCAAATCTACGTTCCGGGGATTTGAATTTATTTGTTTATTTATTAATTTTTATGTGAAGGTGGTGGTTTGTAGACCTTCTCATCATTAGACAACGAGTCTGGAAAAAATTAATTGCGGGTTGAGTTAAGTAATAGGGGAAAGAGGGATTGGCAAATTAATGAACAAAACAAGAATTGAAGAGGAAGAATTGGGAGTTACCCGTTTTGCACAGTAACTGGGGGAAGCAGAGTGTTCTGCAAGAAGTCGACGGGCACCCCCAGAGGTGAAATGATAGAAGGTCTGAAAATGGGATGTAGATTCCTCTGAACTCGAAGAATCCTCTTTTTTCTTCTTACAAGGAAGCCAGTCATCAGAATACCTTTTTGGGATGCAGATTTTAGCAATTGTATCTTGAAACACAGTGAGTAGCAGAGAAATAAACCCCAGAAGCATCAACTCTGCATAGACCACCACCACCACCACCGTTGAGCATAATACAGAAAACCAGAAATAAGCACCCAGAACTCCCATGAATAAGCAGAAGGCATCTGCAGAGAGAAAAAGAAAAAGGGGACTGACCTTCCTTGATTTTCAGTAACGCTTCGTACAGAGGCTTCTGGTCCTTTTTCTTCAAATACTGCAAGGAGTCACATCCTTTCCTCAATGAAAACAACCCCCAACAAAGATGTTCCATAGAAAGAGACGAAAAAGAGGAATAGAGATAGGGAAAGAAGTGGGAACCTTGCCGGCGTAATGAAGAATCCGTTCGGCACCAAGAGAAATGCTGACGATGACAGTGCAGACGGCTGCAACCACCCATGTAGGCGTATACTCCAATGTTGTCTCCCCTGCAACAGCCATCAAAAGTTGGTGGTATGGCTGCAGCGGGTGTGGTAAATACTAAATATAGGCAGCAGTTGAAGCAGATGCAGGCTCCGACTTAGACGCCGAAACTCATTCTTTCTTCTATTTACGTATTAGTCTACTGTCCTTATGCCTGGCTTGACTCTATTATTGTTCCCTTCCACAGTTGCACCCGTGTAAGGTGGGAAGTCATCAAAATTAGATAGGCTATTCAACAGCAAAGCGCAGTAACCATTTACCCAGAAGGAGGAGAAGCAAGCCAATATATGATGGTATGGAAACCGCGTCCATTAGGTGGTAGTAGGAACCTTGTCAACGTTACCGCCCCTTCCTCCCTCTTTTACCTCTGGTTCTCTTTTCCTGCTGATTGGACTTGGAATTTTCGCCCCTTGTTTGTTTTTTAATACTTAATAGTATTGTTCAGTTAGATCCTTGGCATTAGCCGTGTCATTACTCATTCCAACCTCAGGCTCCAGCCAATCCAACTCTTGTTCCCTGTTGCTATTAAAATTATGATAATCATTACAACAATCATACGCGCATTTCACGCTTTTTAGCTTTATCATATAATATATTATAGTAGTACGTATCCATCATATAACAATTAACATACAGATTATAGCAAGTGAAGGTTACATGGAGGGGAAGCACTATCTCGTCTCATCTCTTTCCTGCAACCATGGATGCTCCAACATCACTTGAAGAGTTAATTATATGCCTCTTGGCAGCTTTTGCTCTCAAGTATTTCTCCCTTCATCATTCGTGAAGGTGAAGGTGAAGGTGAAGGTATTGTAAGTTTATATATAGTATAATTTTTTGAATTATTGATCGCAATTCACAACATGTACAGTTGAAACCAATGCCAAGTATCAAAAGACATGGTCATAAGGGCAAAAGCACCAAGTACTGGCTTGTTTTTAAGATTTGGCTCGAAGGGTTCAAAAATAACTTGTAGAAATTAACATCTCAATATGGATATATATATATATATATATATATATATATATATATATATATATATCCACAGGGAGGCTTTTTCACATTAAATAACATGGGTATGCAAATAACCTTGAAGAATATTTGTGGTATCTCAAACTGCACTTGAAGTCACGAGGTTACATTGGATATAAAATTGCGTGGACGGTGGTTGTTATTTGTCACTAATATTTATTGTATGTATATGATGGATTTCTTTTTCAACTTTTAAAATTGAGAAGAAGAAGCAGCAACGGCGCCCACTGGCCACGCCTGTAGTGGCACACAAAGCAACGCACCCGCACCCTTTGATCATTGATCATGACAACAGTCGTGCCTCGTACGTCCCACAAGTCCTCCAACTTCATAACATAAGACAGCTTGGTGCGGGTCCATGAGCATCAGCATCGCAAATGGCTTTTAGTTGGAAAGCGTGTGGTGTGGTCCCTTTGCTTTTCTCTATCCTTTTCTGGTCCTCCCTTTCCCACCATATGCTTTTCTTCCCATGATGCCTCCACTATGGACAGTAATATGGATGATTCTACAAGGACATCAACTCCTACCGGGAAAATTATATTAATCTATAAGGACCCATTTTTCAAAGTCTTTGTAAATTGGCTTTGTGTTTTTGTCCAAAAGAAAATATTTTTGAATTGATTATTGTATTATCCATATTTAAAAATAAATGCATTTTTTGAAAGGATGTTTTAGTTTCTTTTTTGTAATCAAATGTGAATGAATCATAAAGTTGAGAAAAGCATAGCATACATGATTGATCAATGAGGTAGACAATTTTCTTAGATCGGGACTTACATGCAGATATTTAATAGTCGATGAGTTTTAACCTTAGACTATTGTAATATAATAAATCAATAACTCATTGAGTATTAGCTAAATCAAGAGATTTGATTCGAATATTGATATTCAATATAGAGTCAAAACTTTGCATAACCATAAGACCCATCAACTACTCTATCCAATTGTGGTACTAATGTGATTCATTAGCCTTGACAAATCAGGATGGAAAAGGAAAAATCATAATAACCTTAAAAGAGTTTTCAATAAGTGGTGATTATATAATGAAATGATTCACCGAAAGTTTCTAAAATGTAATTGGTTTATATCCACCACATGCCTTCTTGATGAGTCGTATCAATGGTGCATCATATGTCTCTTATTTGAGTTGGTCCAAATGGTAAAAGTAATGTGATTCATTGGCCTTGGCAATTCCGGAAGTAAAAATAAACACAATAATTTTAAAAGATATATATATGTTTTCAATATTTCCTAATTTCATTTCATTTTTATAAAGAAATATAAAAAATTCATTGAGATTTTATTGTTCACTCTTATTTAACTTTTATACAACAAATTTTATAATGCAATTGTTGAATTTAGTGATTATACTGAAAGTTAAATGAAGAGAATTTTAGGAATTTTTAAAAATTAGAAATTGTTATTTATTTTGGTTTTTTATGACTCATAGTTTAATTATAAATTAGAATTTTAATGCAAGTATGATTAAATTATTATAAGTTTGTTATTATGTTGATTAAGATAGTATAGAAAAATAAAATATTATTTTTAATAAATTATTGTCAATATTCAATCTTCTAAGTTCTAAAAAGTGGTACTTGACCCAAGAGATTATGAAAGATGAAAGGTTAAATCATAGCTAGATTGCCAGAGAATGAATAGAATATCAAGAAAGTTATAGTTTTGTTGGTGAAATTATAACTACAAATAATACCTCAATTCAATCATAACTCCTAAAATTCACATGTAAAATTTTGAGAATTGGTGTATTTAGATGCTTGTCCTGTTTGGATCTCAAGATTTATGAAATTGAGTGAATATGGGCTACAACAAAGTGGTTAATCCAAACTCAAATTACATTTTTATAAGTGGTTGTTGAAATGTGGAGCTTGAATCAAAGTATTATTACTTCATTTCAACAAAGAAATCTCAATATTGGACATTTATGTTTTAAAATGATACCTAAGGATCTCGTATCAAAATGGGTATTGAAATGAAGCTAAAGCCTATTTTTCTTGTATTAAGTTATGTTGAAACTATATTGAAATTGAGTGTTAGGGCCTTTGCATTGTTCATTACATTAAGTAGGAATTAAAGTTCTGCATTGTTAATTTTGATGAACCCTTTCGTGTATTGAAATTTTCTTGGACTTCTTCCCTTTATCGATTTGTATGTCAAAATGATTCCAAGAATTCAACATTAGTCTTTTTCTTGTTTTTTTTCATGCTCTTATGCATCTCTAAGTTGTTCTCATGCATTTCCAACTTCTCCACCTTGGTTCCATCATTCTTAGATATTTGGATTGTCTTGACACTTGCATAATTTTTGCTTTTTTTTTTTACTTTCTTTTTATTGCATTCTTCTTTAAATGACATGTTAGTCCATAATTAGAGACTTAGTTTATATTTAAGTTAAAAGTTAATACTTTACACTCAAAAGGTTTACAAAAAATTTCTTTTGTATATAGAAAAACACAGTTTCAAATGTCATATTAAGATACATTCTAAAGGTAGTACTAATGTTACTATAATAGATGTCTTTTTTATTCTAGATCTTCTTTGGAATTTATAGAGCATGAGAAAATTAAAAAAAAAAAGGCATATTATTAATATCTCTAATGGAATTTTCATCCTTAGTGATAAAAACAAGATGTTTCTTATGTTTCTTCAAGAAGATACTTTATTACGTTTAAAAGTAACGGTAAAAGATAACAAATAGCATTGACATCTTTACTTTAGTAATCTCCATTTTCATGAGTTAAAGTTATTGTTCTAGAATTATATGGTAACAGGATTACCAATGATTGATGTTTTACATTGGGCTTGTGAAAGATGTATCTTGGGAAACAAATAGGAATTCTTTCCAAATTGAAAAATCTAGAAGAGCCAAACAACCTTTGGAGTTAGTATATATAGATATGTGTGATAAGAGTAAAGTAAAATCTTCTAATCACAACAAGTATATTTGAACCCTTATAAATGATTTTATAAGTAAAACTTGGATTTATTTGTTAAAAGAAAAATCTGAGTCTTTTAACAAGTTTAAAGAATTCAAAAATTCTTGTTGAAAGATAAAATAGTTGCAGTATTAAAATATTAAGTTCAAAATACCCATTTCGAAATTTACTAGTGATTTCAAAATCAATCTCAATTCAAATTTACTCTTTATGGGTTTAAAATTGCAATTCCAAGACAAAAAATTTTGAATTCGAAAGAATCATAATATCGAAATCACCCATTACTGGTCTCCAAAAGTGTCATCTCCATTTGAGATTTCAAATTCAAAAACAAGGGAATTTTGAATTCATCCACTATACTTTTAACCATTCATCGTAAAAATTTAGGATTTCTCTCCCAAGGGCTACTTAGTTTTGTATTTCATCATTTATATTCAAAGTTCACCAATAATACAAGTAAATTTTTTTTTTTTTTTTTGGGAAGGGGGGTAAGGGGAGGCGCTATAGTCTTAAATATGGATTAACTTATCTATAGGAGCTTTGTTACCTTGAACACATGTGAAACTTGCCTTTTCACTCCCTTGAAGTTTGCATGTTTGCAAACTAAGTTGCTACAACTCATAAACTCATTAGTAAGTTAAAAACAACTAAAAAAAAAATGCTAACCATATTGCTAATGACTAATCAATAATGCAAAACTAAACAAAGAAAAAAATAAAATAAAAATAAAAATAAAAGAAGAAAATAAATAAATAAAAATAGTTACCTAAATCTAATTTCACCTACTGGATTTTAGGAAAAATATTTCAACCCTTTTGAACATCCCCACCAAGAAAATGGAGATTCTTCTCTTGTGTCTCAAATATTCCGATGAAATGCTTTAAACGTTGACCATTGACTCTAAATTCACTACCAATCTTCAAAATTTTAATGGTCATTGTGCCATAAGGAAAGACTTCTTTGACCACATAAGGGCCATTCCCCCTTTACCTAAGTTTTCCTGGAAAAATGTAAAGCTTAGAGTCATACAATAACATTTTTTCATCTTGCTTGAACTCCCTTTGTAAAACAAGCTTGTCATGGTAGAATTTGTGTTTTTCCCTTGCATTACATAAGCATTCATAACTCTTATTTTGATATGCCTCAAGTTCATTCAGATCATATTTCCTTTTAGTTCTAGCTTGATCCGAAGCAAAGTTCATCTTCTTTATAGTCCAATATGCACACTGTTTAAGCTTTACGGGCAAATGACATGCTATACCATAAATAGTTTGATACGGTGACATGCCAAGGATAGTCTTATAAGTTGTCCTATATGCCTAAAGTGCATCACTCAACTTGGTAGACCAATCTTTTCTTGTAGTATTGACCACCTTGGTGAGGATTCTCTTAATCTCCCGATTTGCTAGCTCAGCTTGCCCATTCGTTTGAGGGTGATATGGGGAAGACATTTTATGCCTCACTCCATATTTCTACAAAAGAGTGGAAAATGGATTGTTACAAAAGTGTGAACCTCCATCACTAATGATTGCTCTTAGAATGCCAATCTTAGAAAAAATGTTATCCTTTAAAAATTTGAGCACCACTTTGTGATCATTACTCTTGCATGCTATTGCTTCTACCCACTTAGAGACATAATCCACTCCCACCAATATATAGAGATTACCAAAAGAATGAGGGAATGGTCCTATAAAGCCAAGGCCTCAACAATCAAAGACCTTAACAACACAAATATGATTTTGTGGCATTTGATACCTTGTGTTGATTTTCCCCAATTGTTGACATTGTGGACAACTTTTGCAGTGAGTGTTACAATCCTTGAACATAGTTGGCCAATAGAATCCACTCTGTAGAATTTTTTCTGAAGTCTTTCTCAGAGCAAAATGACTCCCACAAGCTCCTTCATCGCATATTCACAATATGTCGTGTTGTTCATCATCTGGAACACATATCCGAATAATTTGATATGGGCAAAACTTATACAAATATGGATCATCCTAAGCATAGTGTTTTGCCCGCTACAGAAAGTACTTTTTTATTTCCATGTTCCATTATAAGAGAAACTCTCCAGTTGCCAAGTAGTTGATTATATTTGCAAACCAATGCAACTTCTCTACTACACAAAGTGCATAATCAGGAAACTCATCATTAATTTGTGCTTCCTCGAAATGCGACTCTACTCTAACTCAAGAGAGATGATCAACAACCACATTCATTACCCTTTGCTTATTGTTGATTTGAATGTTAAATTCTTGAAGAACAAGAATCCATATAATAAGTCTTCATTTGGCATCTTTTTTTTAGTAGATATTTCAAGGCCGAATGATTAGTAAAAATTACTATTGAAGTTCCCAAAATGTAGTTCCTGAATTTATCAAGTGCAAACATCACTGCAAGAGCTTATTCTCGGTAGTTGTGTAGCTCATTTGAGCATCATTGAGGGTCTTACTAGCAGAGTACACCACATATGGTTTTCCATCATTTCTTTGACCTAGTACAACTCCCATTGCCTAATCACTGACATCACACATCAATTCAAATGGAAAAGACCAATTAAGAGGTCTCACAATTGGTGCAATAGTGATGAGTGACTTTAGCATTTCAAAAACTTCTTGGCATGCTTTAGTCCATATGAATTCTGCATCCTTAAGAAATAAAGCATAAAAAGATTGAGAGATTTTTGAGAAGTCTTATATGAACCTCCTATAAAAACCTGAATGCCCCAAAAATTGTCTCACATTTTTAATAGTAGTAGGTGAAGGTAGCTTTGAGATGAGCTCAATCTTTGTTGGATCTACTTAAATTCTCTCTTTAGAGATGATATGACCAAGTATTACCCTTAAGGTCGCCATGAAGTGACATTTTTCCCAATTTAAAACCAAGTCCTTTTCAATGCACATTTTTAGAACTTTCTTCAAATTTAGGAGGCACTCATCAAAGGTCTTCCCATAAACTATCAAATCATCCATGAAAACCTCAATGATTCTCTCTACTATGTCACTAAAGATATTGAGCATACACCTTTGAAATGTGACAGGAACATTACCAAAAGGCATGCACTTATAAGTATAGGTGCCAAATGAGCATGTGAATGTGGTTTTCTCCTAATCCTCTGATGCAATTACAATTTGAAAGTAACTCGAATAGTCATCCAAGAAGCAATAATAGTCATGACCAAATACCCTATCTAAAACCTGATCTAAGAAAGGTAATGGAAAATGATCTTTCTTGGTGACTGCATTCAACTTCCCAAAATCAATGCATACTCGCCAACCTGTAGTCAACCTTGTAGGAATGAGCTCACCTTGATCATTTTTCACCATAGTTATCTTGTTTTTCTTAGGTACTACTTGAGTGGGGCTCACTCAACTATTGTCAGAGATAGGATAAAAAATTCCTACATCTAAAAGTTTCAATACCTCATTTCTAACTATATCTTGGATAAGGGGATTTAGCCTTCTTTGTGGTTGCCTTACTGGTTTTGTTTTCTCTTCCAAATAAATATGATTCATGCAAATCAAGGGATTTATCCATTTCAAATCTGAAATGGACAAACCAAATGCTCTTTTATTCTCTTTAAGCACCTTCAAAAGTTTGATCTCTTGCTTTTCAATTAATGTAGCAGAAATGACCATAGGTTTTTCTTCATTTTATTCTAAATAAACATACTTTAAACCATGTGGTAGGGGCTTTAACTCTGTTTTTTTTTTTTTATTTATCTCAATCTCATTTTTTTTGCTTTCTTCATCATTCTCAACACTGTTCAAAGTCTGAATGTTACATTTTTCTTTCCACTTTGTAGCAACTTCAAAACGTTCTTCCTTAGCGATTATAAAGAAAAATTCATTTACATTTTCCTCCATTAACTTTTCTATGTGTTCTTGCACCAAGACCTCTATAAGGCATGCTTCCTCATCTTCCACATTATCATGGTCCATTGGTTGCTTGCATAAATTGAAGACATTCGTTTCCACTATCATGTTTCCAAAAGATAATCGCATCAATCCATTCTGACAGTTAATGAGAGTATTGGTTATAACAATGAAGGGTCTCCTAAGAATAATTGGAATAGAATTCACACAATTTTTCAATGGTTTTGTATCTAATACTACAAAGCCCACCGGGTAGTAGAATTTTTCAACTTGCACCAAGACATATTTGACTACTCTTCTAGGTACTTTAATCAAATGGTTTTCTAAGCAGAGTGTAATGGTAGTAGCCTTAAGCTCTCCCAATCCTAATTGCTTGTAGATTGAATATGGAAGCAAATTTACACTAGCTCCCAAATCTAACAAAGCCCTTTCCACAAATGAGTCTTTAATCTTAACTGAGATGGTAGGACAACTGGGATTCTTGTATTTTACCATTGCCTTATTCTCAATGATGGCACTGACTTGCTCGGTGAGGAATACTTTCTTGCTTAATTTAATCATTCTCTTCACAATGCATAAGTCTTTGAGGAACTTTGCATAAGCATGCATTTGCTTGATCATATCAAGGAGTGGAATGTTGATCTTCACTTGCTTCAAAACTTCCAAAATCTCCAAAGTCTTATCCTTCACTTTGTGCCTCTGCATAGCTAAAGGGAAAGGCAAATGGTTGGAAACACTCTTTTTATCTTTGTTCACTATGGTTTCCTCATATTTTTTAGTTTTTTTTCTCATTCCTAGCATTTTTCTCCATAGTTGGTTCATCTCCAGCAGAAATATCTTCACTTACTGGTAACTTGGGCCCTTCAAATTCTTTCTCATTTCTGAGTGTGATAATTGCATTGCAATCTTCCTTTTACATTTCAAAAACTTTATTTACTCATTTCGGATTTTTCTATGGTTGGGTTGGAAACTTTCCTTTCTCTTGAGATAAGCCCGTAATAAGTTGGCTCAAAGTGGTTTGAATATATGTTAGTTCTTGAGATGTTTGAGCATGTATCATATTTTGATCTTCATAATGCTTGTCTTACTTCCGTATGAGTTGTCTCATCATATTTTCTAGGCTTGAGTTAGACAATGAGGTCTGAGGTTGCTATTGAAAATTTTGAGATGACATACCTTGTTGAAAACCTTCTTGCCCATTAGTTTGATTACCTTGAAATTGGTTTCCTTGCTATTGGAACTGGCCATTGTTACCTCCTCTCCATGATAGATTTGGATGATTCCTCCAACCCAGATTATAAGTGTTGGAATATGGAAAATTGCTAGAATGTTGTTTGTATGTCCTTAAGACATTGACTTGCTTTGAAAACATGTCTTGCACTACAGGTAGAGTGGGACAAGATTGCACACCATGTTTCGTGGACTTACATATCAAGCATGGTTAAGCTATTCCTTCATTGAATATTTGTACCTTTTGAGCTCCATTGGCTTCCAAATCCTCCAACCTCCTCATAATGGTCGCAAACTTTGCTTGGACATCTAAACCCTCTAGTAAGGTATACACTCCATTAGCTTTTGCCTTATTCACTATTCTATCTCTAGATGGTTCCTTAACGATTGGTTCTTCCCAACTTCTAGATACCTTGACAACATAATCAAGGAATTAAAATGCTTCATCAGGGTTTTTATTCATGAAATCTCCTCCACACATAGTCTCGAGAAGTTATTTCATTAGTGGTGACATGCCTTTATAGAGAAACGATACTAGCATCCAGTTGTCAAATCTGTGATGGGAGCATGCTGCGACCATCTCCCTAAAATCTTTCTCAATATGCAAAAAATTTCTCATCCTCCATAGCCTTGAAATTCAAGATTTCATTTCTCAATGCACTAGTCTTATGTGTTGAAAAGAATTTTTGAAGAAACATTGATTGTAGATCACCCCAATACTATAGAGCCTAAGACTATTTAACCAAGTCTTAGTTTTATCCTTCAATGAAAAGAGGAATAGCTTCATGTGGAAGATCTCCAAAGAAGTGTTGGTTTCTCAAAAAATTGAAACGATGTCCTCAAATTCCTTGATGTGAGAGTATGGGTTATCATTTTCTATCCCCCAAAAAATGGGTAGTTGAAATGCCACTTGAGGCCGAATGGTAACATGATTGTGATTTGGAGATAGCATAAAACACAATGGTGTGCTCAACCTGGGAGGATTTAGAAACTTTCTCATAGTTCTTTGGTCCTGCATAGGTGGTCGTGGCCTATTGTTGTTGTTGTTGGACTCTTCAATGTCCTCTATATTTGGTTGAGATTCCTTAGTTGCTCTTTGAAGTCTACTTGAAAGATTTCTTTCCTAACCAAGCATAAAATAGAAGAAAAAACTATATATATAAAGAAGAAAAAAAATTAAAAGAACTAAAACAAAGCAATGCACTATATCCTAGTTATGACGGTTGCCACTCCCTGACAACGACGCCAATTTCTTAATCGAACTTCTCTATTGTATCAAAATACTTAGCCTTTTTACGTAACAACTCTGTTAAAGAAAAACTAGAGAAAGAGTCACTACAACTTTTGTAGTACTCTGGGTATCGTCCCCAGGGATTGACTTATAGAAATTGTTAATAATATAATAAATGAATTGCTTTTGTTTAAATCTTACAGTGAAAAACAATTTGTGAATTATCTTTTATGAAATGAGATTTAGTGAATGAAACTAAATTAATAACAAAATGAATATTGATTTTTAATTCAATCAATTCAAGTTTGGGGCTTTCCACAATCCCACTTAAGGTATAGAAATAGAGGAAACAAAGGTTTATTAAGTAAAGTGATCTTAGGATCTTGATATCCTTCGCCACTCGCGATCAACGTGAGTTCTATAATTCAAAATTGCATCCAAAACCTAATTTTTCGTTTTTAAAACAGATTCCTAAAACCATCAAATTAATGAGATTGATTACCAGATTAAGATTTGACTTTTTAACTCTTCATACTCCTTATAGCTTTGTTTTGGGGCAAATAACAATAGGGAAGACGAGGATAACTAATGATTAAGAATTTCTAAGAATCACTAGTATTGGGTAATAACCTACCGTATCATTCCCTAAACTAACTCAAATGGATAGGATAATTTTTTTTGATAAATTGTCACCCCACCAAATAATAAATCTCATTGTTATAATAATTTACCCATTATCCCTATAGGTTTCTTCGCCCTTAGGTTTTTATACTTCAAGCCCCAAGTTGGTTTTTTACCCTCTCATAGGGGTGATGTCACATTCACAATCCATAATAGGGTAAAAATCCATAATTTGAATAAAAAGAAACTAAAAACAATATATTTAATAAAGAAGAAAAAGAAAATAAACCAAAGTTCTCGTCTTCTTCCACCTTCAATGTCAAACTCTTTGGAAAAAGATTCAAGATTTCTAAACCCTAGAACTAAGAGAGTTTATATAATATCGTCAATTATCTAACATGTGACACACTCTCATTGGCCACTTATTACAAAATAATTATCTAAAAAATGATTAAATCAAATGTTGATTTCTAGTCATGTGGGGTCCACTTAGGGCGGATGGAGTGCCCTAGATGCAATTCCCGAGGTAGAAGAGGCAAAACATCAAAGTGGTTGTGAGCGAATTTGAAATTGGGGTCATTTCGAATTGGATTTCGAATTCATAAGTTGAATTTCAAAATCATTTTGAAATGACCCTTCAACTTTTCATAGTTGTCTTTAAATGGTCATAACTTCTTTATTTCAACTCCAATTTGCACACCGTTTGAAGAGTTGGACTCCTAAATTCCCGAGCTTCGAAACAATATATAGTATGTCTAAAATGGACTCCATAAATTTCTCAAAATTTGTCCTCAAAGTTAGATTATATGTTGCCATTAGATTTTTTGAGTTCTAAATTTCTATGCAGTTGAATCTTGCTTCATGCCTTATTTTCCATGTTTTCTTGCATTCTTTCTTACTCCATAAAGGTCATTTCTCATTTTCGAAACTCATGATATCCTTGTCTTGCCTTTTCTCATGGTCCATAAGTTTTGACTCACTTATTTTCTCATTTAACCTTTTTTTGATCTTTCAAAATTTAAAGTGATTCAACTTGCATCCTTTTCTTCTCTTGAACCTGAGGTAAGTCTCCAAAGTATAAGATTTAGGTCAAGTTAGATGATTTGAATGTCCTTTGGTGCATAAATCATATCAAATATGTGTCATTAGAGCACATATTTTGGCTCAAATTAAAAGCCTATTTGCATTAAATAGGTTTATAAAACAATGTATAGACTTGATGGTAAAGCTGACCAATTTATGCATGATTAGTGGCAAAAGGTTATAAACAAAAACTAAATATTGATTATTTTAAAGTTTTTACACCAAGTGCTGAACTAGACACCATTCAATAATTGTATTTGCAACTCAAAAAAGGTGAAAAATTATCCAAATATATGTTAAGTCAACTTTCTTAATGGTGTACTTGATGAAGAAGTTTTTGTTGAACAACCACAAGCATATATTAAGGAAGGACAAGATAAACAAGTCTATAAACTCAAAAGGCATTATATGAGTTAAAACAGACATCATGTGTTTGGTACATGTAGATTTAACATTTTTTTTTTATTGCAACATGGTATCAAAAGCGTCATTTTGAGCACACACTTTACATCAAGTTAAATTATAATAGTTATATAATTGTTGTATGCTTGGATATGGATGATTTAATTTTTATAATAAATTTTTAGTGGATGTTTGAAGATTTCAAAGAAGTAATGACATAACAAGTTGAGATGACAAATTTAAGATTAGTGTCCTATTTTTCTTGGAATTAAAGTCCAACAAATAGATGATGATGTCTTTATCTCACAAAGAAAAGTATGTCATAGATATTTTAAAATGATTCAAGATGAAAAGAAAATTCTCATTCCTATTCTAGAGTGATTAGAGATGAAAAGAAAAGTATTGAAGAAGTAGTAAATCCCATATATTTTAAGGGCATAGTAGAAAAATCTTTATTATTTGACTTATTCTAAACCTTATATTGTTTATGAAGTGAGAATTATCAATTATTGCATAGAAAAACTATATGGGTCACATTTACAAGTAATAAAACGAATTTAGAGGTATATAAATGATATTAATGATCATGGAACCAGTTTTATGGGAGAGACAATGACTAGGGAGGTGATGTAGAAGGTAGAAACTATAAAAAGTATCAATATGATTTTTATTTATTTACCTTGGAACAAGAGCATATTTATGGTCATCAAAGAAACAACAATTTGTAGTATTATAAATTACAAAAGCTAAACTTGTGCAACATATCAAGCAGTTTTGGCGTCACATGATGCTTAATGCTTGAAGCATGAATAAAAGGTTATGTAAGGATTTTATGCTATAATAAATTGTTAATTGCATTGATAAAGATTTGATGTTTTATAGTAGAAGAAACATATAAGCGAAAAATTTTATTAGATTAGAGAATTTGTGAAAAATGGTGATATCAAGCTTGAATATTATACCTCTAAATTTATAGAGGCACTAAAAGTATACGTGTTCAAAAAGTTGAAAATGATTAACTTTAAAACTTGACTTAATAGGGCTTGTTGAAATTTAAACTAGAAGCGTTCTAGAAATTTAAGAAATATCAGGAATTAATTACTATTTAGTGTTTTTTTTATTTAATTATAAATGAGAGTTTGAGCGTAAATATGTTTAATTTATTGTAAAAGTACGACAATTGTATTGATAATTTGAATGAAATGAAAGATTTTTTTAAGGAAATTATTGTTAACACGGAATGGGGTGGGTTCCACCTTCCACGTACAATTATTGAATTTGGAGAAAGACGTGTCTAAAAAAAGAAAATTTTATTATTCTCAAGGACCTAAAGGCTAGCGCTGGTGGTACCACTACCACCCATTTACATTGGCGGGCCCCGCACCTGAACTCTGGTCACATGACTTTTCTGGGGCAACTGGCAGGAAAGTGCACCTCAAGGCTCAATCAAGAGCAAACGACAAGAGTATCGCGAAGCTTCTAGAAACATTTTGGAATAAGTCTTCCTCTAGATCGTATAAATCAGGGTAAAAATGTAAAATATTAAGCTATGATCTGCAAATGTTCACCATTCAAAATATAAATTTATATTATTAGATGAAGGTAAAAAAAAAGAAAAAAAAACATAAATTTAAGGAAATTAAAATATAACAAATAAAAATATATATATAAAGTCAAAATAATAAAATTTATGATATCCTTTTGGTATAGAAAAATTATTTTGATGTCATATAATAAGACTCAAAAGCCTGTATCTTTGGATTTCATATAACCTACGAGGCTACGACTGAGACTGAGCCTGAGCCCTCCATTGATTTGAAGTTTTCAAGGTGATAAAATATAATTAATGATGTGGACTATTATTTAAATTTATTTTGAGGAGAAAATAAAAGGGATAGGATGAGGGTCGCCAAAGGCCATGTTGTGGTGGGGGGCCCAGGGGCCCGGGGGGAATCTAATCCAAATCTGTTCTGCTGTAGTTAATACAATTTAAACTTTTTATAGAAGAGTAAAGCAGTGTGTTAGTGTGGGTGAGACTGCGAGACACTGGAACGTGCCACCTTTCCAACTATTGATTTAACAAGTATAATCGGAATGCATAAACGCAAGGCATACGCGGCCGCCTACTGCTGTCTATATCCGGCGCCCACTACCTCTTCACTAGTGGCCACAAGGCCCACAACCACTAGTCAAATGTGGTGCCCACGGAAGGCCAGCCCAGCATATTCGTGGAAGAAAAGAACAAAGATGCATGACAAATCCTAGGGTTCAGCCTTCTAGCTTTGCTTCTAGAAGATGGCACCTTTTTCCAAGGTCGCTCCTCTCCATACGTTGTGAATTCGTACCGTATTTTTACACCTTGGGGTGTGTGTCTTTTTTTAATAATAATCTACTGCATAAGGTACCATCAATGTTATTATCTTATATCTAAGTTTTTTATATTTTACGTGTGATGTTATTACTTATTGTTTTATGTTTTAAATTTTTATTCAATATTTAAATTTCACCATATAGAGATGTAAAATTCAATAAATACCAATTCGTTTGTTTTTCTTTGCTTTGGCTTTCAGACTTCAGAGGTAACAAATTGCCATATATGAGCAAGGAACACGTCTGCCGCAGCATGCTCAACTTGCATTTCACCCAATTTCCCCCACAAACTAAAACCCAACCTTTTGTACTTCAACCCTAAGCAACCCAACTCTCATCTAATATCCCAATGCCCAAACAAACCCCAATCTGCCACTCTCCTTTTTCTAGTATATAAGTACCGTGAGTGTTATATGATGATACATCTTTCTCTAACACCCAATCTCACATTCAAAACTGAGTAGACTCGAGAGTAGAAATGGGAGGAGCCGATTCCTGTAATTACATTGATGAAGCGGGTGGACGGCGGCGGCAGCAGCAGCAGCAGCAGCAGCAGTTGATTCCGGGTCTGCCTGATGAGATAGGGATGGAGTGTTTGGTTAGAGTTCCCTATGGATCCCATTCACGCATGAAATCGGTGTGCCGTGGGTGGCGTACCCTCATTTCTCATCCTTCATTTTCTGAACAAAGAAGAAAGGCCCGCACTGCAGAGCATCTTGTCTGCCTTGTTCAAGCCCTCCCAACTCCCTCTACCATCCACGCTGATGTTGTGTTGAAGGAGAGGGATGACAAGAAGCAACGGCAGGAGGAGGGTTGCCAATATAATCATCCCTCTGCGCCTCCCTATCAATATGGGCTCAGCATATTCAATGCCACCTATCAGACATGGCACCAAATGATGCCCAGTTCCATTCCGATGTTCTGCCACTGCGTCGCGCTTCCTTCATCAGGGAAGCTGCTCCTCCTGGGAGGTTGGGATCCCACCACCCTCGACCCGGTTCCCGATGTCTATGTGCTCAATTTAATTGGCGAAGACGGGGCGAGGTGGAGACGCGCAGCCCCAATGTCGGTGGCGCGATCTTTCTTTGCTTGTGCCGTGGTGGGACGCTCCACCGTGTATGTGGCCGGGGGGCACGACAGCCACAAAAACGCTCTGAGATCGGCGGAGGTTTACGACGCGGAGGCAGATGAGTGGAGGACGCTGCCATCCATGTGGGAGGAGAGGGACGAATCCCAGGGGCTGTCATGGGAGGGAGATTCCAGGTTTTGGGTGGTGAGTGGCTACAGCACAGAGAACCAAGGTCGGTTCCGCTCCGACGCAGAGTGCTACGACCCGGAAACTGGTTGTTGGTCCAAGGTGGAAGGGCTTTGGCCATTTCCAAGCAGCAGCCCCAGAGGTTGTGTGAGTGTCAACAGCGCCAGCGGCAGAGGACAATCTAAACACCAGTGGTGGCGGATCGCGGGAGAGGAGCAACAGCAGCAACAAACTGGGATAGGGGAAATAAGGGAGTACGAGAGGGAGGCGGAAAGGTGGAGAGTGCTTAGTTCGATTCCACTTCCACATCCAGAATTTGGGTTAGGCAGATCATCCAAGTGTCTCGTCAGTCTTGATGGAGGTGGGGATGGCAATAGTAGAAGAATGTTGGTGATGAGCAGTGGTGGGGAAGGGAAAGCAGGGGCCTTCATTTTGGAGAGGAATGATAAAGGGAAAACCAAGTGGAACCACATCCATGTTCCTCCCCAATTCACGGGGTTCCCGTACTCTGCTGCCCATCTCCATGTTTGAGCTGCAGGGTTAATTGAATTTTTTCCTCTTGTACAATTCAGTTCTACTGTTGTCAGTCTTCATCTCCTCCCTGTTTTGAAGGTTAATTGAATTTGAGAATCAACTTAATGTCCTTTGTAAGAAGTTGAATATGGTATTTATCTAATTCTGAGGAGTAGATCATGTTACTGCTGCTACCGGGTTCCAGCACACCGATGCCATGCCTCTAGGATTGAAAAGTAAGTTCCGCCGCTAGTTTGAATAATCTCATTTTGATTTTGGTTTTAAATTTGTTTCTATTTTTTTAAACGTCCAAGCATCCTCATGATACATGGTGGAGGTATTAGGCAGGTATCTAATATGAGAAACATTACTAAGAGGCGAAGACCAAAAACTTTGCTCATAAAAACCAACACTGAAGTTCTGACTTCTGAGCTGTAGGCTTTTTTAACTTTGGGCATATCTAAGACTTTTAGGCTATGTTTGGTTCCCGGAAAGTATAAAGGAAAGAAAAAAAATGCTAAGGAAAATGATTTTCTTATGTTTGGTTGTCCTATGAAAAACATCAAAGAAAATCAAATATAATTAAAACTAATTAAAAACTTATGTATTTTTAAATTATTTAATCTTTATATTGATGAGTTAAAATAAATAAAATGAGTTTGAAGTAACAAAAAAAATAATTTATCAACTTTTAATCTATTTTTTTATTTTTCTTCACTTTTTCTTTCCTTCTACTTTTCATTTGTATTTTCTTTCCCTCGTATTTTCCCCCAAATTTTCCGGGAACCAAACATAGCCATAGGTAAAAATGGCTTTTTTTTTTCTCTCTGTTGTCCTATCATGGGCATGTAGGATTGTAGGTGCCATGCGGCTCCGAAAGAGACACCTTCTCAGCTTATTATTTTCAACTCAGGCCTGAGTTGCTCTATACTCTATAGGGCTTCTAATATAACTAAAGTCTAAATGGTAAATACATTCTATCCTTTTTCTAAAATTATATTTTTAAAGAGAAATAAAAATAATAAAAATATTAGGGTCTACAGATTGAACTATCATTAAATTAATCATGAAAATTATGACCTCCTACCTTAATAATTTAATATAACAATTATCAAAACATAAAACATAATTTCAATTGTTTTTATTCAAACATGGAGAATAGCCTTTTTGCGCCTTATATTCTCTATGAAGGTAACATACTCTTAAAAAATAAAAAATAATCTATTTTAAAAATAATTTTTTTAATTTTTGTTTTTGTTTTTGTTGTGTATGCGGAAAGGAATAGAAACTTACCTTTAAAAACGTATTCAAATCATAATAGTGCCTAATTGCTCAACGCTTGTAATACGATGATATAAAATGGTGGACATATGGGAGGAGCATGGTTGATTTGGTGCGCTACTGCAGTGGCGGTCGTTGGTGGATGGGAGTTGGCGGTTGTTTGCTTGAGAACAGTGATGAGTGAGGACAGGGGGGAAGGAGCAAGCCTTGTATAAGAATTAAGAAAGGGGGGGGGGGGGAACAGGGACAGAAGCCGTTGATTGAAATTTAAGAGATTGGGGGTGTCAGGAATGAAGGTAATTGAGAAGATCCGGGAAGCAGCGGAAGTGGGGAAGGCGGTGTTCTCTTTGGAGTTCTTTCCGCCAGAGACAGAGGACGGAGTTGACAACCTGTTGGAGAGGATGGACAGAATGGTGTCCCACAACCCAGCATTCTGCGACATTACCTGGCTCAAGTAGTCTCATTGGACCCTGAAGATGCCTCTTTCTTGTTGATGCAGGCGAAGCATATCTGAGCCAGATATGGTGATTACTTCAGCATCACTGTTGCTGGTTATCCAGGTTGCCGCTTCTCTTCATTTCTTGATTTTTTTTCTTTCTTCCGTCCATTAATCTTCTTCTCAGAGGCCCACCCCAATGTGATAGAAAGAGATGGCGTGGCTAATTTGGAAGGATAATGCAATGAACTTGTAAGAGGTTGATGCTAGAGCAGATCTTATTATCACTCAACTATTCTATGATACTGATATTGTCCTCAAATTTGTGAATGGCTCTCACCAAATTGGAATAACTTGCCCTATTGTTCCAGGCATTATGCCCATTAATAACTCTAAAGGGTTCTTAGGCATGACTGGTTTTTGCAAAACAAAGGTACGGAATCTTCATTAACATTTCAGGTTATATTTAGGATAAATATCATCTCAGATATTTCTTATTAAAACAATCATCTCAGATGTCTGATTATGCTCCATAGAGCATTTAAGTTGTTGATTGTATTATACCTCAAGTTGCTTAGTGCTTAATAAGTTGAACAAGTTTAAGTAGGCTATGTTCATTATTAGATAGAGGTGTCAACTGATAGTTAAATTAAAGGTTTCTAGAAAAGTCCTTCTGTTCTAATACATCACATCTTAATTTCAGAGAAAATTAATTAAGTGAGATCATGGATAAGTTTGGTGAAAAAGGAAATGAAAATCTTAGTAGCTTTTTAAGATGAAAATTTCAGAATACCCCACCATTCTGATGGGAGAATTATCAATATTCATAAGCACATGGTTTATGAAATTTGCATAGAATCCGGGTTCAGATGATCCCATTAAACAAAGTTCTTATACTTCTTTTCCTTCCAAATACCTTAGGCAATTAGAAAGGAGAAAAAACCTAATGTGCCTAGCTAACATCTCTTGAAAAAGACACCATCATTGCAAATATCACGATGACATCTCTTTTTTGGGGACTGCCATCTCTTCTACTTGCCACCGCAACCCCATCATCATCTCATGTCACCATCGATCCAAACTAACCATGGTATGCCCTATTACTTACTCGCCTTGAAAAGATGCGGCTTAGGGAGGAGGACTTTAGGGGCTTAGTCTCTAATTGGGGAGAGAGTTGCATCGTTTTGGGGTTTCATGGTAGGTAATAAACTAGGTAACTTAAAAGAGGATTCAAAAGGTGGAAAAAGAAAAAAAGGTGTTTGTAATGTTGTAGTTCAGAAAGGTTCTGCCTAGCATTAGATTAGGTGTTGGGGTTTGAAAGAAAAATAGGGTGGTTTATTGATGGATGAGTTGATGACCAAAAAACTTTGCTAGATGGGATTAAAATCCTTTGGTGGAAATGGAAGACTTCTTGGCGATTGTAAATCCCAATTCTATGGCTTAAAGAAAAGGATAGAAGCACCAAGTTTTTCACAAAATTGTTAATGCTCATGGGAGAGGAAATTCATTTGCAGTTTAAGGATATGGATATGATTTGGCTTTCAGAGAACTTAAAGCTGAAAAAAGGGACTGACTTTTTAGTGGTCACTTTTAGATCCAGAGTATTTTTGTTCTGGAATTGAGGGGGTGGTTTTTGAATAGTTGAATGAGATGGATCAAGCGAGTTTTAGAGGGTTCTTTTAGCAATAGCTGCCTCAATTGACCTAGATGGGGGTAAAGCCTCTGGTGAATGGTCTCGCTATAAACTTTGGTAGAGTTGTTGAGCCTTGGTTTATGTTTTTCAATTTCTAATGACACCCTTATGTTTATGGTGCTTCATAGGCGCTTAAATGCTGCCTTCTGAATGTTGATTCCAATAAAAGAGAGGCATGAGACGTTATGGAATTTAGCTGATTTGTTAGATAGATAGAAAATTTTAGTGGATACTGGATATGCTGAAAAAAGTTATTAGGAAGGTGGTTTCTAGGGTGCAGATTGCTTTTTCAGTAAGTAGGCAAACTTTGGTGGTTCTTACTACAAACAAAGCCATTGATTCTAAAACTAAAAGCATGACGATTAGGGTGGCTTGCAAGCTAGATATGGAGAAACCTTATGACCATGCAAATTGAGATTTGTTTTGTCATTAATGATGAGTTGTATTAGGCTTTTTGTAGTAATGAATGGGGTAGATTAAATTACATCTTCATGATTCAATTTTTAGTTTTGGTCAATTGGAAACTTTTAGAGCTTGAGAAGGTTGAGGTATGGGACCTATTCTCTTAATCTTTTTTGTCGCCTTCCATTTCAGTGATGGAAGGCTTCAAGTAGCTTTATCTCATGAATAGTAGAAGGGGTTACACTACTGATTTTTGAAGTGGAACTGATGATTCTTATTTTGTAAGGCAAACATAAGTAGTTACTTCATTTGAGATGGGTGTTCTCTGTTTTGAAGCAGTTTTAGGTCTTAAGGTAAACTTGGAGAAGTTTGAGTTAATCTAGGTGGGAAAGGTGGATGATGTGGAGACTTTGGACTCTGGTTTTGGATGTAAGTGGTGTAGGGAATTAAACCAAATTCCCAACCCGTGAGAAACAAAAATAATAGAGAAAACACACGCCAAAGAAAAAACAATCACACACACAAGACAGTATTTACGTGGTTCGGCAATTTGCCTACGTCCACGGAGTTGCAGGGATATCACTATTATCAGGGAAGAATACAGAGTACGACCTGACGACTACAATATTCTCTATATATATATAGCATGGCAACCCTACCATACTAAAAAACCCTAATTACAAAAGGTAGTTCCACAATGGGCTAAACGAGCCTAACAGGCCTCAATAAATCTCCCATTAAAAAGCCATGTAATATTATTCGGGTCGGGTCGTCAAACGGGATCAAACAAAACTAGGCTCCACAAAGCCCAACAAATCTCCCACTTGGAGACTAGTCCAATCACCAACATCAAACCGCTATCCTCCAAGAAACAATCCCTCATCCCTACAACTCATCCTCCTGTCCTCAAGCTAGAAGACCAATTGAAGCTGCGCACAACTTCAACTTCTCAATAGTGACACCCTTAGTCAACATGTCTGCCGGGTTCTTAGATCCACAAATCTTCTCAAGTATTACCAGTTTATCTTCAACAAGATAACGGATAAAGTGGTATTTTGTTTGTATATGCTTTGACTTTGAATGAAAAACCGAATTTTTGGCAAGAAAAATTGCACTCTGACTGTCACTGTGTAGAATGCCCATCTCCTGCTTTTTACCCAATTCATCTAAGAAACCATGTAGCCATATCATCTCCTTTCCAGCTTCAGTTGCTGCAACATACTCAGCTTCTGTAGTAGACAAAGTAACAATCTTCTGTAGATTTGAAGTCCATGATATAGCTGTACCACCTAGAGTAAAAATAAACCCAGTAGTACTCTTTCTACTATCAATATCACCAGCAAAATCAGCATCTACATAACCCTGCAGTTTTAAACTTGCACCTGTGAAGCAAAGACATGTATCTAATGAACCCTTCAGATATCTTAAAATCCACTTGACTGCCTCCCAATGCTGCTTTCCAGGCTTACTCATGAATCTGCTCACAACTCCCACTGCATGTGCAATGTCTGGCCTTGTACACACCATAGCATACATCAAGCTGCCAATAGCTGAGGCATAGGGCACCTTGCTCATATGGTCCCTTTCTTCTTCTGTCTTTGGTGACTGTTCTTTGCTTAGTTTGAAATGACTACCCAAGGGTGTGCTCACTGGTTTAGCTTCATTCATGTTGAACCTGCTGAGAACTTTCTTCACATACTCTGACTGTGAAAGCTTCAATGTACCATTAGCCTTGTCTCTAATGATTCTCATACCAAGGATTTGCTTTGCAGCTCCCAAATCCTTCATTACAAACTGTTTGGACAATTGCTTCTTCATATTATTAATCTTCTCAATGTCAGACCCTACAATAAGCATATCATCCACATACAGCAGTAATATGATGTAAGAATTGTCAAAGGACTTAACATAACAACAATGATCAGCTTCACATCTCTTGAACCCAATTCTATGCATAAAATTGTCAAACTTCTTGTACCACTGTCTAGGAGATTGTTTAAGGCCATACAAGCTCTTTCTCAGTTTGCAGACTAGATTCTCTTGTCCCTGAACAATGAACCCTTCTGGCTGAATCATGTAAAGGTCTTCCTCCAAGTCACCATGAAGGAATGCTGTCTTCACATCTAACTGCTCAAGATGTAAGTTTTTTGCAGCCACCATTCCAAGTACAAGTCTAATTGTTGACATCTTCACAACTGGAGAAAATATCTCTGTGTAGTCAATGCCCTCCTTCTGCTGGAACCCTTTAACAACTAATCTGGCCTTGTAACGTTTGCTACCATCATGCTCATTCTTTATTCTGTATACCCACTTGTTGTGCAAAGCCTTCTTTCCTACTGGCAATTCAGTTAGTTCCCATGTCTGATTCCCCAATAGGGAATCCATCTCATCCTTCATGGCTAACTCCCACTTGCTTGAATTCTCATCTTGCAAGGCTTCATCATAACACTCTGGCTCACTACCATCAGTCAACAGGAGATAATTTAAAATAGGTGAATAACGTTGCGGAGGTCTAATGTTCCTGGAAGATCTGCGAACCTCAGCTACAGGTGTACTCAAATCTACCTGTGAATTTACATTCTCCTTATATTTTTCACCCCCTTTTTGGATAGTACTTTCAGTCAATTCGTCTAAGTTGACAAACTCAAATTTCTTTTGATCTATCTCTGTAACATCTGACGTTACAGTTGACCTATCCTTGTACATAACCTGTTCATTAAATATCACATTTCTACTTCTGATGATTTTCCTGTTTTGTTCATCCCAAAACCTATAGCCAAATTTCTCATCACCATAGCCAATGAAAAAACATATTTTTGACTTTGCATCAAGTTTACTACGAGCATCAGAATCAATATGAACATAAGAAACACAACAAAAAACTTTTAAATGTGAAAACTTCACCTCTTTACCGCTCCAAACCTCCTCAGGAAGTCTGAACTCCATGGGAACTGATGGTCCTCGGTTTATCAGGTAAGCTGCAGTGCTAACAGCATCAGCCCAAAAAGTTTTTGGTAGTCCAGCATGCAACCTCATACTTCTAGCACGCTCATTGAGAGTTCTATTCATGCGCTCAGCCACACCATTCTGCTGTGGTGTCCCATGAATGGTCTTCTCCATCCTAATTCCCTGTGCAACACAATACTCACTGAATCCTCCATCTATGTACTCTCCTCCATTATCTGACCTCAAACATTTTACTTTCAAACTTGTTTCTGTTTCAACCATGACCTTCTACTTCTTAAAAGTTGCAAATACATCAGATTTATTTTTCAGAAAATAAACCCATACCTTTCTACTTGAGTCATCAATAAAGGTGATGTAATACCTTGAACCTCCTAGGGATGCAACCGGAGAAGGCCCCCACAAATCAGTGTGTACTAGTTCCAATTTTTCAGCCTTCGGTGTCCTGCCAGTTTTCAAGAAGCTCACCTTTTTTTGCTTTCCTAAGATGCAACTTTCACACATGTCAAAATCAATGGACTTCAATTCTGGTAGTTTTCCTTTTGACAGCAACATCTTCATCCCTTTCTCACTCATGTGACCAAGTCTGCGGTGCCATAGGCTTGTATCAGTACTTACATCAGCAACTGCAATTGTGTTTCTTGGACATGAGGTCATATACAGAGTGCCAGTCTTCTTTCCACGAGCCAATACCCTAGCTCCCTTTGTAACCTTCCAAGTACCACCAACAAATAGTATTGCATGTCCTTCATCATCAAGTTGTCCAACAGAAATCAGATTCCTCCTCAGGTCAGGAATATGTCGAACCTTTTCCAGTAACCAAACAGACCCATTGGGCAATGATATCCGGACGTCTCCCAGACCCACAATATCCAAGGCTGAACCATCAGCCAAATACACCTTACCAAAACCACCTGCAACATAATTCTGTATGATTTCTCGGTGTGGAGTGGTATGAAACGAAGCTCCTGAATCCAAAACCCAATCATCAAGTGGACTGTCTACTGCAAGAAGTAATGCATCCTGTATCTCTTCTGTTACAGCATTAGCAGAATCATCTTCATTCTTCTTTTTAGGGCTTTTGCATTGCCTTTTAAAGTGACCTGTTTTCCCACAATTCCAGCATTATACTTGTTGGCCTGATCTAGATTTGCTTCTGTTTCGATTAGAATTTCTAGAATTTGATCTACTCTGATTTGAATTTCTGTTATTACCTCTGCCTCTTGTCTCAAGGTTTAGGGCAGAACCAGATCCTGAGGTTTCACCTGCATCTCTTCGGCGAATCTCCTCAGCCAGAATTAAATCTCGTATATCATTGTACTTGAACTTTTCCTTTCCCGTAGAATTGCTTACTGCCATCCTCATTGCCTCCCAACTGTTTGGCAAAGAAGCCAAGACGATCAGAGCACGAATCTCATCATCAAAATCAATTTCTACAGACGACAATTGATTTGTGATTGTATTAAATTCATTCAGATGTTGTGCTACTAATGCATTCTCTGCCATCTTCAAATTGAACAATTTCTTCATTAGATGCACCTTATTGTTTGCGGACGGCTTTTCATACATACCGGACAAAGCCTTCATCAGATCTGCTGTGGTCTTCTCCTTTACAACATTGTGTGCAACAGACCTAGACAGAGTTAACCTAATAACTCCTAGAACCTGTCTGTCAAGAAGCGCCCATTCCTCAGCCTTCATACTCTCAGGTTTTGTCCCCAAAAGAGGCAGATGTAATTTCCTCCCATAGAGATAATCTTCAATCTGCATCCTCCAATACACAAAGTCTGTGCCATCAAACTTTTCTATTCCAGACGCCTTTCCTGCTTCCTCTGCCATTGCTCCCACTCAAACCTAACCCTAGGCTCTGATACCAGTTGTAGGGAATTAAACCGAATTCCCAACCCGTGAGAAACAAAAATAATAGAGAAAACACACGCCAAAGAAAAAACAATCACACACACAAGACAGTATTTACGTGGTTCGACAATTTGCCTACGTCCACGGAGTTGCAGGGATATCACTATTATCAGGGAAGAATACAGAGTACGACCTGACGGCTACAATATTCTCTATATATATAGCATGGCAACCCTACCATACTAAAAAACCCTAATTACAAAAGGTAGTTCCACAATGGGCTAAACGAGCCCAACAGGCCTCAATAAATCTCCCATTAAAAAGCCATGTAATATTATTCGGGTCGGGTCGTCAAACGGGATCAAACAAAACTAGGCTCCACAAAGCCTAACAAGTGGGGCCATACTACATACTTGGTTTGGCCCTTGTGACTATTATTTACATCCTCTTCAGCGTGGGATCCAATCAAGAGAATTTTAGGAAAATCTCAGCCTTTTAGAGGAGATGATACTCATTGAACGGTGAAGTAATGAAACTTTTAAAAGGCACTGTTTCTAGTCTCCTAAGTTATTTCATGTCTTTTTCTTATTACTAGAAAGACTCAAAGTAAGCCTGAAAAGATACAGAGGGTTTTTGGTAGCCAACAGTTTGTTTTGAACAGACTGGGAAGTGGTTTGGGCATCTCAAGTCTGTAGACTCGATAAAATTTACTTAGAAATGGTCATGGAGGTTTGTGGGAGAGTGAGATATTTTATGGAGAAGAATTATAATGGAAAAGTATGGAAAGTAAGAGGGAAATTGGTGTTAGGGAGGTTAAGGATTCTGAGATGGACCTCCAGAAAGCGATTAGGAAGGCAAACCAAGTTTTGAACTGAAGTCTGGTGGAGAGAGACTTTTTCAATCTATTGTTTGCTGGTCTCATTTAATCTAGCAATAGGCCATAAGCGGACTGTTTGGATGAGGAGAAGATTCACAAGATGCCTTTTTGACTGGGAGTTGGAGTTAGTGGAACGTCTTTGCAAATTCTAAACTCTGACTGTTCATGAAGGTGCTGACAAGTCAGATGTCGGTGTTGAAGGATTTCCAGAAAGGAATTTTCACAGTTGGGTCCCTGTACAAGGTGTTGACTCCAGGTCCAACTTTACCATTTTCTGTCAGAGATTTGGGACTTTACAGTACCTTCCAAGGTGGCTTTCTTTGACTGGGAGGCAGTGTGGAGAGAATTCTGATGATAGACATGATGGATTAGTTACCTGGTATTGCCTGCGCACAAAAAAAAAAAAAAAAAACAACAAATAAAGGAGTTGGCAGATGACCTTTTAATCCATTTGAACTGCACGTTCAATTTAATGTGTTTGGCATTCTCTCTCTTATGGTTGTCTCCAGTCTTTGTTGGATGGCATGTAGTTTAATAGAAAAAAAAGACACATTCAACTAGGAGAATAACTTCCCTATGTTTGTTTTGGATTGCTTGGAATCAGTAAATGAGAAGTATCTTTGAAGAGTAGAGTGGTCAGAGTTAGTTGTGAAATATCAGTTTCATAGGGTACTTGATAAAAGCCTATTTCAAATTTTGACCCAAAAGCTCCACCTCCCGAAAGGTCTGCTATTACACTCTTTCCTAATGCATCAAAACAACTATTGAGGAGCTATTTGGCATACCTTGCTTCTCCACTTGCCCAAACCCCAAACTTTTTATCCCATAAGATGCTGCTTAATTGGCTCTAGAAATTCCAATTGCATTTCAAAAAATCGTCAATAAAAAGTCCAATTAGCAACCAAGTTTTAGCACAACGAGTTAGAATGTGGTTTGCCAATGCATCACTGTACTTGTAACAAACATATCAATCACCATTGACCAAACCCTCCTAATCAGGTTGTATAGGTTATAATCTTTCCCCATACCATTTCCCAAGCAAGAAAACACACCCTTAAAGAAGTGGTCACATTTATATGATGTAACGATCCGCACCCAATCATGTAGATATTGTCTGTTTTGGGCCCAAAGGGGCCCTTACGGTTTTAAAACTTGTTTATAAGGTTGAGATGAGTTCATACTTATATAGCATTAGGAACTTTCTTTGCTATCCGATGTGGGATATTACAAACAATCTTCATGCATACACAACTTCTTCGTTGTGTCTCATGGGATTGCAGGATCAAACAAACAAACATCCTTTATGAGGCCAAACAAACCCTTACATCGGGATCGGGAATTGACTTTGATACCATTTGTAACGACCTACACCCAATTGTGTAGATATTGTTTACTTTGAGTTCAAATGGGCCCTTACGATTTTAAAATGCGTCTACAAGATTAATAGGAACTTATACTTATATAGCGCCAGAAAATTTTCCTCCTAATTGATGTGGGATATCATAAACATTTGCAACGACTTGCACCCAATTACATAGATATCGTCCACTCTGGGCCTAAAGGGGTTTTCATGGTTTTAAAACATGTCTACTTGGTTAAGAGGAACCTATACATATATAATTTCAATAAATTTCTCTCCTGTCTGATATGGGATATCACAAACAACCCCCTTTCATGCAAACACAACGTCCTCGTTATGTCCCATGGGATTGTGGGGCCAAACAAACCTCCACACCAGGGTTAGGGATCAATCTTGATATTATTTGTAACAACTCGCACCCAACTGTGTAGATATTGTTTGCTCTGGGCCTAAAAGGGTTTTCAAAACTTTAAAATGTGTCTACTTGGTTAAGAGAAATTCATACATATATAGTCTAAGTTACTTTCTTCCATATCTGATGTGACATATTACACACGACCTCATATAAAATAAGGCTTTGATATCATATCATGGAGGCTGCCAAATTACCTAAGGATATGTTTGGTTCTCGAAAAGTTGGAAGGAAAATGCAAAAGAAAAAAAAAATAGAGAGAAAAAATAGAAGAAAAGAAAAAATAAAGAAAAACAAAAAATAGATTTAAAGTCAATAAATTATTTTTATATATTATTTCAAACTTTTTTCACTTATTAACTCTTCTACATAAAAATTAAATAATTTAAGAATATATAAATTTCTTAATAATTTTAATTATATTGATTTTCTTTCTTATTTTCCATGATAAAACAAAACATGAGAAAATCATTTTCTTTAACATTTTTTTTCTTTCCCTAGTACCATCGGTAAGGGACTCATGAACTCTTGTAAACAAGGCTCTAATACTATGTTATTTGACAAAAGAGTTGTTTTATTCACTAATAAAATAACACAAAATATATATTATAGTTGTTAAGGAATTATTAGTAGTTATTTAATAAGGGGTAATCAATAGTCTTTAAAACCATGAAAGACTAAATTAAACCTTACTAAATAAAATTGTTACTAACAACCCTATTACAAATACCATGTATATTTTATTTATTGTGGACTATTATCATTTTATTATGAAAACTAAAAGAGTAATAAATAAGATAAGTGTTTGCCACATCATTTCATCTAGATGTTAGCACTTAGGGGGCAACATCAGAAATCGGAAATGATTGAGACTTCGACAAAAATTAATGTGCTTTTGGGAAGAAGGTAGCATTTTTAGTGTTTTGTCTGGGAATCATTACACTCAATTATCCTAGTAACCAGTACCTAATAAGTTGTGTTTTTATTTTTTCAGTATAACCAGTTTCTAAGTTTTTAGTATAGTTTGAAATATCTTAATTGTTTGTTTTTTTGGTAGATGTAGTAGCTGTAAATTATATGAGGTGGTGGATATGTCTCAGAGGAAGGGAAGCTTTTCCATTTTCTCTATTTTGACTTATGGAAATTGGTGAGGGTGGTGTAGGGACCCCTTCCCCTGATGCCACGTGGCACGCATTTCTATCCGAATTAGCTCCATCCAGATCTCCCCCAAAGGAGACACGTGACGCGTTTCTCCTATCTGGACTTCCTCATGGAGAAGCAAACATCACATCCGTACAATCGTCATATTACATCCGAACGACCGACATATCCTATCCGGATATGTTTGTCTGGATCGTTGACTAAAGTAAGCAAGTCTTACTACGTCATTTCGACAACCTGTCACAACCCACGTTTCGCCACCTGCAGAGTGAAAGGACAGAAATGATGGCAAGTCACTTCCTACGATCTCTGACAGCTGCGGCGCCTCCCACAATTTCTGTCAACCACCCTACGAGTGATGATGGCCCTGTCACCACCTAGAGGCATCATGACAAGCCAAAATATCTCCCTATCATTAAAGAGGGAGACAAAGCTTCTGATACGATATATATGGACCTTCACACAAAGAGGAAGGTAAACTTGCTATACCTGGTAAAAGACCAACTGATTATTCTCTCTAACCATGGTTAACAAAACCATCGGAGGGTGTGTCCGAACATCCTGTCCGGACGCCTTTTGCAGGAACAACTGAACCAAGAATCTATATTGGTTGAGATCGTGCGCCCATCCATTTGGCAACTACGTGGATCACAAGGACGCGAGGCCTCAACAGGTGGTCCCATTTTTTCCCCAATCTGATTCTCTCTTGTTTGTTATTTGGTTCTTTTGTTCTTCTTACCACCCCCCTCCTTGCATTAAAATACATTCTTTTTTTGTTTTTCCTCCTTTTTAGTTTCGTCCAAACCTAACAACTCATATGATCATATTTTGTTGCCTGAACTCTGCAACATAAGATGTTAAATTAACATCATTGAAGCTTTGAATACATGGGAAAGAATTTGATGAAGGCACTTGAGTTAAAATTTGGTCTCAAGCCTGCTTGCTAAGTTTTGCCTTGAATTTCCCTTTTCAGCTTAGGATTCACTTATGAAAAAAAGGGGCATTTTAAGAATTGTTTCCATGGTGCTGCCATTAATGCTGACATTATGGTGTGTAACTTTTGCACTTTGCTTCTAATTACACATTTTATGTACCATCTGAGGTTACTGCTGCCTTGGAGCCTATCAAGGACAATGAAAAAGCAGTCAACACCTATGGAATTCATCTTGGAACTGAAATGTGCAAGAAGGTTTTAGGTAATGGGATTAAAATATCTGTTTCATGATTAATTCTAGTTTGTCTCACTAAGATATGCATCGGCAGAATCTTGGGTTAATAGAAGTGGCCAAAATTTCAAGGTTTTGACCATGGAGAGATGGCCTACAAATGTCTTCCGTGCTAAAGAAGATGTTCAGCCAATATTCTGGTACTCAGAATTTATGAAAATCCAATGTCATGATCTAAAAGTTATTTGTTGATTGAAGATGGATCCTTTGTTTGAAGTACACTAATTTTCTTTCTTCTTACTTTTTTGAAAATTCAAATATTTCTCCAATGATGGTAAGTGTCATGGGTATGAAATTCCCACAAATTTTCGTGTCTGTGACACTTAAAAGCCCTCTAAGCTAGCCTGCACTACCCCACTTGAGATGGTAGCAAAGATAACCCATAGAAGGCACACAAGATTACGGGCCCAAGCCCTAACTTGTATCTTGTTTCCTCACTAAAAAATAACATGGACACTTGTTTAGCAAGATTCCCACTATATCTTTGGTGGGTTAATGCTTACTCTCATACCTCCTAAGAGGTTCTCCTGTCCTCCTTTTATAGGTGTGGCTCCACCCACTCCTTATTTGACTAGGAGTACACAGTCCGGGTCCTACTCAAACTCATTCATAGGTTGTGGCACCAACCACTCTTATTTTGACTAGGGACAACCAATCCTAGTCCTACTTTGACTACAATCACGATCACAATCCAAACTCGTACTCAAACTCCAATTGCAATCCCTCTTTTGAGTCCAACTCTGATCTTTCAAATGTCTTTGGCTCATTCCTCATCCATTTAAAACTCCTCATGTTGCTGCCACTTGCATCCATTCACATACCAGCCCTTCAAGCCTCTGATTCAAGGTGCAACATGTCTTCCTTGGGCTTCCCCCAATTCCAAGAAGTCACTCTGGTGTGCTGCTGTGTGCTGCTGTGTGCATCTCTGTGTGATTCATGTGCATGCCAAGCCCTTTCTTGTCATGCACATCTAAATTGCATCCCTATCGAGGTAACATGCTCTTGCATCCATCTTGTTGCCGCCACGGCATTGTGCTATGACCAAGCTCCCTATTGGTGGGGCAACGAGTCATGGTGTTGTGCCCATGACTCCTCGTCTTTGTGCACAATGCATTGTGCCCTTGTGCCAATCATTAGGCATCCCCTCTAAATCGGCTTTGTTATGCTGCAGCGCTATGCCTCTTCTAAATCCCCCTTGGTGCTGCAACATGCCATAGCATTGCGCTCATGGCTCACCGAGCTACCTCATCACACAAGGCATTGTGCCCTTGTGCCACCTTGCCTTAGTCATAGGTCACTCATGGGGCCAAGGTGCTGCCCATGAGGCTTCGGTGCCATATGGTCTGTGTCAAGGGGCTAACACAGTAGGGCTAATCATCTAAGAAGCTATATATCAAGAACCATTGGCTGGGATCAATATGATAGATGCATTCTTGTAATCCATCCTATGGAGCATTGATTGACTACCAGGTAAAGAGGATTATCTGAACACAAATTGTTATTTTCCTAAAAAGAAAATATTTACTTTTTCTTTTACTTGCTATAAAATTCACCAAGACTCCTGATGTATTTGATTTGTGTCATAGATACTTTTTGCAGTTATGTTTGTCTTTATAATGTAGTTGATGTATACTCACCAGCCTGCCATATTCTTACCCTGCAATTTGTTATAGCTTCACTCTCTCACCTATTTTAGGTGTGATTGACATTACATACCAGTGAAGTATCTAAATCATTTTCTGCAATGTGTTTATGATCTCTTTTCATGTGTGCACATGCTGTCACCATTTCATTTTATTATTTGCTTGCATGTTTGATTGATATAGTAAATAGGTTTTTTTTCCCCTCACACAGTGACCATATTCTCTCTCTGTCTCTTTATTAGTGTCCACAGATGAACAGACAAATTTGAGAGATGAATAAAAAGAGAGGGGAGACTGGAAGCAAATAAGTGGAAATACCGCCAGTCTTGAAAGAACACCAAAGCTTCAAGGCAATTTTCGCTTCATATTCATGAAAATACCCTTTCAGTTCTTCCATGGTTTTGATGTATGCAGAAGAGAAATCAAAGTGCTAAAAGGTAAGTGATAAATCATGGAATTTTTCTCTAACCTAAAATCAATTTAAAATCTTACGATTACAAAAAATGTTTTCAAGACTCCTAGTGGAGTAAACTGGAGAGGTAGGATGATTCTCTTAAATCATTTTTTTTTTTTTTGAGAAGTAATAATGTAATTCAATGTTGCTTGAGGCCACTCATTTGTGCAATGTTTTTGTTTTTTATTTTTATTTTTTGATTTAAAACATGTGGATAGCCATTTCTATGTATTGCCAAATAATAGAAAATTTTCATAAATGTTTCAGAATGCCAGTAGAATGGCTAAAAGATTTTGAGATTGATAGAAACACTTGATGCATAACATACATCTAGATGCAAATGAAGCTAGAAGAAAATGATTATTTGAGTATTATTTACAATTACATAATACTATGTAATTGCATAATTTGAAAGAATAGTTGCCATGAATCACAAGTCCTCTCTCTCTAGATCATTACCAATCAATTAATCTATCTAATCTATCCATCTATATATATGTGTGTATAAATAACCTTAGAAAATTGAAGAATAACCAAGAAGAATTCATTATATATTCTGTACTATTGGACTAAGGTTTCTCTGATTGTGACTTTTCTTTCTTTTTAGATTTCACACACTGTTCAACAGGGGATTGGGTTGTATATGTAGATAGATAGATACAGACCTCCCCAAAAGGTAATTTTAATATTTTTTGCAGTTAGTTTTGCTACAGTAGCCACTGCTCTAGCTTCATGCCTAAGGGTATATCAGTTGAAGTATCAATAAGAGGCAGTGCTCCATTCGTTAGGTTGAAGTTGAAGCTTGCCTTATTATCATTCAAAGAAGTTTAAAACACAATAACCTAAGAAAGTTGCAGAGTGCCTAATGTCACAGGATGCTTCAAATGAGCCTCCTCATGGGTTTATATAGAGTCCAGGAAGCTTCTAGAGACTCCTGGAGCCATCTACACTAAGCCATTGGAGGGAAGAGTGTGGAAGGTTTTAGAGATGCCTAGAAATGTCCACACATCTCTACACTATGGTGGAAGGCATGAGAGGAGTCCAAGGCTTTCTAGAGAATTCTAAATATCTCTTGTACATAGGGTTGTACATGGAATTGTGTAGGGTATTCTAGAATCTTCTTGATTTGTAAGGAACCCTCCAAGGTTCTAGAGAGTTCTATTGGTGCCTATAAATAGGTGAGGGCCTCATTTGGCCAAGGCACTACCCAAATCACTTCATAACCAAGCAAGTGAGTCCTCAAAGCACTTGTAAAGGCTACCTTGAGTAATAAGAGCTTCTATTCTTTAAGAGTTGCCTACTACGTCTTCTACAACTTCTGAGTCGCGAACGTCTTAGCCTAGCAAGCTAAGCATTGGGAGTAAGGCTGACTTAGCAAGATCAAGCGTCTGGATTTGTCTAAGTGCCGCACGAGCTTAGTAAATGACTAAGTCTGTGACACTAAGCCCCCTTAGAGATATCGACTTATGTCATATGGTAATAAATTGCAAAATCAGCAAGTATGATACATCAAATAAAGAAGTAATAAGATTAAACACAGTTGTAGGAACAAGTTGACTTTTCTTTATTTGGAATATTGTATTGCAGTAGTGGCTTGTGGGAGCAGGGGGGCTGAAAAGCCTAAAGAGGCACTCCATCCATAACATGTTCTTCTTAAGTTCTATCTAGCATTTAGCTCTACTTATCATATTCCACACACTATTGGCTAGGTGTAAACCTAATAAACTTTGTTCCACTGCAGTATGCTTTTCTGGCAGTTGAAGAGACCCCTCGAATGTTTTTACTGAACTGGTGATAACTATTGGCCTCCCCCTTTATTTTTGTTGGAAGTTTGAACCATTTTTTAGTTTAGAAATGTCTCATTTGATTGATTTCTTTCCTATTGGTGTTTGTTGCATATGACCCAAGTTGTATTTCCCAATAGTTCATGCGACCACATGCATGTGACAAGAAACTTCAAGAAGAGTGGGTAGTCCCCTTGAAAAGTGTCGAAGATATTCAAAAGGTACAACTTCCATCTTATGGTTTTTCTAGTCTCTGGTCTTTGGTCTTTGAAAGATAATTAAATATAATTTCACATGTAAATATAAGAGGTTCATGAAATTCTGCCGTGGAAAACTGAAAAATGGTCCTTGGAAAGAATTTGAAGGGCTTCAACCAGACACAAAGATCATCGATGAACCAATAGGGAACATCAACTTAAAAGGGTTTTCTTACCATCAATAGCCAACTAGCAGTAAATGGGGGAAAATTGGACTTCCTATATGTTGGTAAGTGCAGTGTGTATTCTGTAGTCGGGTTCTTGTGAAAATTTAGTTTATTGATATAAGTCAATCTCTTATACAAAAATTGTTTGCTTTGGAGGACATATGAGTGGTACTATTAAGTGTCATAGGGCATGGAGATCTAATGTTTCAAAGAAGTTCTTCATTAGCAATGTGTTTTTTTTATTGAGATGTAGATCTATGATATGGTGAATTCTCCATAAACTATCTGTAAGATAAAATCTCTAAAGTTGCAAGTAATAAAATGAAAGTCCAAGATCATACATTCAGCCATGACAATTAGATTCATACAAAATATTGATTAGTTGGCTAGTCCTTCCAAGACCTTATGTCCATGCACCAATGGAACTCACATATCTTATTTTGTAGACTAGAGACTCTTATCCCTCTGTAGGAATTAATACAGTATCTATATATATATATTTTCTCCCCATCAAAGAAGACTTAGGGTAGTTTGCAGATTGAGTAATATGCCTTACATTTGTAGATATGGGTGGTTACTCCATTAGAGATGTGACCCCACGTTTCATTTATTTTTGGGGAAAATAATATTTAAATGGGCCACAAACTTAAAAATCTTTTATTTTATTAAAACCATTTCCAACATTTCTCCCACTTGACCCATAAAAATTACTTAATATGTATTAATTAAATTAATACATAACATATTTTTTCCTAAATCCTTATACTTAATCAAAAGAGTTTAAAGCACATGAATCATGGTGGTAAGTCCTCTAAGAACGAGTATTATCTTCCATGTATTACAATGTAACTTTCTCCTTTGAATAAGAACAATATGTGAGTTATTCCTTTATGAATGAGCTTTCAAAATTCTAATTCATGGTTTACTTAACATTCGTAACATGCATACCGTCATTCTCTAAACTTTATGTATACAACCAAATGAGAAGAAAAAAATTGAAATAATTGGAGTTTTCATATCGACCAAAACTGAGATAAAACACAGGGTATCCGTGAAATTTACAAAACAACACAATTGAGTCCCATATGGTCAACATGTTCCTTATAAGCCTTAGATGGCAATCCCTTCATCAAAGGATCCACAATCATCAATCTAGTTCTAATATGCTTAATAGTCACCTTGTTTGATTTAACATGTTTCCTAATAGCTAAGTAATTTATGTCAATGTGTTTACTGCAGTTTTCATTCTTATTATTCTTGGCTAAAAACACTATAGTAGAGTTATCGCAGTAAATCCTCAATGAATTAGAAATTGAGTTAACGACTTGAAGCCTTGAAATAAAACTCCTCAACTAAATAGCATGTGACATTGCTTCAAAACATGAAACAAATTCTACTTCTATGGTTGAAATAGTAACCAATGTTTGCTTTGCACTTCCCCATGAAATGACTTCTCTAGCTAATAAGAAGACATATCCAGATGTCGACTTTCTAGACTCAAGGCAGCCAACAAAGTCAGAATCTTGATATCCAACCATATCCAAAGGATCAGATCGCTTGTATGTAAGCTTGTAGTCCTTAGTCCTCTTAAGGTATCACATGACTTTCTTTGATATCCACCCAACATTCCTACTGCATAAGAAATGTCAGGTCTTGTACAAACCTGGGCATACATTAAGCTCCTAACTGCAGAAGCATAAGGAATGTTTTTCATCTCTTTCTTCTCCAAATCATTACTTGGGCATTGGTCCAAACTAAATTTGTCACCTTTGAAAAATGGTACAGTACCAAGTGAACAATCCTTCATGTGAAATCTCCCAAGCACTTTATTGATATAAGTTTCTTGAGACAATCCTAATATTTGTTGAGATATGTCTCTCTCAATCTTTATGCCAATGACATAAGAAGCTTCACTCATATCTTTCATGTCAAATTGTTGCGAGAGAAATCGTTTCACCTCATGAAGCAAGCCTAAATCATTTGAAGCAAGCAAAATATCATCCACATATAAGACTAAGAAAATTATTTTGCTCCCACTAACCTTATGGTATATACATTGATCCATAATGTTAGAAAAATTAAGTTAATCCAACCTAAAGTAATCGCCCTAGAGAGGGGTTGAATAGAGTAGTGGTCTATTTTTGCAAATTTAAATTATATGAATGCAAGAGACAATTATATGCAAATATATAATAAAACAATATAAAAACAATTGCATATAAAGTAAAATACTAAAGAAGAGAGAATGCAAATACAAGATTTTTATAGTGGTTTGATGCAACTCGACCTACGTTCACTCTCCTCTAGCTTTAATATCAAGCTTGAGGTTCCACTATTTCAAGGCTTCCAAACCAAGCCTTCAAGCAATACAATTGGATTATAGTTCCAATCTACCTTCTTGGACTTTTGGCTCGAAGCACCATTTACAATCCTTAAAAGATATCTCACTCTTGAACAACCCTTCAAGTGATGCCCCACACTTGAGAATCCCGAAGTGATACCTCACACTTAAATTCTTCCTCTTAAAGATTTACAAAAGATAAGAAATAATATCACAAAATCCTACTACAAAACTTTAGGCTTAAATGTACAATAAAAACTAGGATTGAAAGATGCACTAATGATATGCAAGTTTTAAAACAATAGTGCACTCAAAAACACTTTCCCAGGGCTCAAATATATTCAAGAAAGGTTCAAGAAGGTTAAACTCTTGAAACAATGAAGATTGAAACCTTTTTATAAAGGAAAACGATCAAACTAGCCATTAGGGGTTTGACCAGTCGAGTTGGAGGTTGACAAGTTGACTAGCCTTTAGCATTTAATGTTTGACAAGTGACCATTGGACCTTAATTGCCCCTTGATCGGACCTCGACTGGACCTTGACCGGTTGAGGTCAACTTTGACAACATTTTGGAAGAGAAAGAAGGTTTTTGCGTCCTTTGACCAGTTGAGCTAAATCGGTCAACCGGTTCCTCATCCAGTTCAACCCATTGAGCCGTTTTTAGCTCAACAACCATCATTTTCAACTTAAAACCTTTTAAACAAGTTTGAAAAATATTTAACACAAGGTTTTAGTTGAAAACATGAAATCATCCAATTTTAAAGGATTTAAAACAAAATTATTTTTAGATGATTTTGGTGCATAAATTAATAATGTAATGCATGAAAGACCTAGTGCACCAACAACCTTACAAAGAGATTTTATAAAGTTAAGGTCTTGAAAAATACTTATCTTTGAGGTCTTCTTTTTATTATTATTGATTTCTCTTTAACTTGATTTTGTCTTTGTAATTGCCACTTTGAAAATCTTCTTGTTTAATCACACTTGAAATATAATCATTAGTTACAAACTTTGTTTTGTTATCATCATAATCGGGATTAACCAAACCTTGGTTTCACACATAACATTCTCTATAAAACCAAATGAAGAAATAACATCATGGAACTTTAAATGCCATTAACAGGATGCTTGTCTTAATCCATATATAGATTTCTTAGCTTGCAAACCATGTGATCATTTCCATTTGAGACAAACCCTTTTGGTTGTTTCATGTAAACATCTTCCTCTAAATCTCTATTAAGGAAAACTGTTTTCACATCCATTTGATGTAGCTCCATATCAAAATGAGCTACTAATGCCATGATTATCCAAAATGATTCATTCTTTGAAACATGATAAAATGTATCATGATAATCAATTCCTTCTTTTTGAGTGAATCCTTTAGCTACTAGTCTTGCCTTATATATTTCAATATTGCCCGATGAGTCTCTTTTTAGTTTTAAAAACCCATTTACAACCAATGACCTTTGCACCTTGGGCAACTCAACAAGATCCCAGACTTGATTATTAGCCATTAAATTCATCTCATTTTTCATGGCATTGTAACATAATGTGGATTCACTTCCATCTATGGCTTGTGAAAATGTAATCAGGTCATATTCAACACCAATATCAATGTCATATTCTTGTAGGTACACAACATAATTAGAAGAAATTGCAGGTCTCATTTCTCTAGTAGATCTTCTTAATGTTATGTCAACATTCTCTTGTTGAGGATGTTGAGTAACTGGATCCAACAGAATATCCTCATGATGTGGTTCATTAACAACCGATGCCTCTTAAATTGTCAAATCCTGATGATTATCTGGGAAAATAATTAATTTACGTGAAGATTCAAGAGTAGGTTCAATATTATGGCATTCCTCAAACACTAAGTGTTGAGGTTCATCGCTCTCACTAATCATATCATTCTCCAGAAACCTTGCATTATGAGATTCTACGATTTTAGTAGCACAAGAAGGACAATAAAATATGTATCCCTTAGACCTTTCTACATAGCCAATGAAACATCCATTGACTATTCTTAAGTCTAATTTCTTCTCCTGTGGATTATAAACTCTAACTTCAGCGGGGCAACCCCATACATGTACATGCCTTAGATTGGGTTTCCAACTTTTCCATAACTCAAAAGGTATTTTAGGAATTGCCTTGGTTGGAACCCGATTTAGTACATATGTCATTGTCTTTATGGCCTCACTCCACAAGGATAATGGGAGGTTGGAGTTACTAACCATACCCTTAACCATGTTTTTTAAGGTTTGGTTCGTTTTTTAGCCATACCATTTTGGGATGGTGAGCTAGGCATTGTGTATTGGGCAACAATGCCATGTTCCTGTAGAAACCTTGCAAATGGACCAGATAATTGTCCTCTTTTAGTGTACCTACCATAATATTCACCACCTTTATCTGACTTCACAATCTTAATTTGTTTACCCAATTGTTTCTCTACATCTAGTGTTTTACACTTATCATAAAGCAAAAAAAGATACATATATCGTGAGTAATCATCAATAAATGTGATAAAATATCTTTGACCATTTAAGCACATATCATAGGGACCACTAATGTTAGTATGTATGATTTCTAAAATATCAGAAGTCCTCTTGGCACTCTACTTTTTAGTCATGTTGTTCTGTTTTCCTTTAATGCAGTCCACACAAATATCAAAATCAGTAAAATCAAGAGCCTCAAAGACTCCACCACTTATCAATCTTTTAATTCTTTCAATAGAGATATGACCTAATCTCTTGTGCCACAATATGGAATATTTTTCATTTATAACACCACTCTTAATGCCAACATTTCCATGCACAGTTGTAAGGCTATGATTCAAACTTGGATTTAAATAGAGTTTGAATAAACAATTATCCAAAATACCATCACCAACAATGATATTGTCTTTTATAAAATGAAATGAAATACTAATAAATTTAAAAGTAAAACCATATGGTAAAAGTCTTGAAACTGAAATAAGATTCCTAGAAAATGATGGAACAAAAAAATTTATTTCAAGGTCTAAAACAAAGCCAAATCTAAGAACAAGTCTGTAGGTCCCAACTGCTTTCACATGTGAACTTATCCTATTTCTTGAATAGATCGAGAGTTCACTTTTCATTAGTTTCCTTTGGTTTAAGAAGCCCTATATGGTATTGGCAACATGGATTGCAATACCAAAATCAATGCACCAAGTGTTGTAAGAAATATGAACCATATTAGATTTGTAACACACTAAAGATATGAGATTACCTTTCTTTTCAAGCCAAGCCTTAAATTTAAGACCACTCTTCTTGATATGTCATTTCTTCTTTAAAAAAAATACGACACTTGATATCACCCTTATTAACATGATTAAGAGGCGTCTTTTTTTTTTCCTTTACCTTTCTTGTTTGGTTTCTTTTCTTGAGTCACCAAATGAGCACTTTCAATACTTTCTTGATTTAATCTTCCTTTCTCTTGCACACACATGGTCAAAAGTTCATTGATAGACCATTTTTCCTTATGTGTGTTGTATGAAATCTTAAAAGGTTCATACTCAAATGGCAGAGAATTAAGAATAAAGTGAACCAGAAACGACTCAGACATCTCAATCTCCAATGACTTAAGTTGAACAACAATATCCCTCATTTCCATTATGTGCTCACGCAGTCCTTTGGTGTCATTTCCATTAGGGTGTTAGCCAAAGCCTTGTCAGAAGTCTCAAATTGTTGCTCAATAGCTTTGAGATATTCTTTTACCTTAGCACATTCAGAAATTGAACCATGGATACTTTTCCTTGTACTAGACTTGATAAACATCAAACTTAAGCAGTTAGATCACTCCCAGCGTTCATATGATGCTTTCTCAGTTTGGGTACTTGATTTCATAGGAACGAGTGACTCATCCACACGAAGTGCTAAATCAAGGTCTATGCACCCCAATGTAAGGAGAATTTTCTTCTTCCAATCAACATAATTATCACCATTCAAGGAAGGTATACGAGATTAATGAAATTTGGAACAGATATAGATTGAACTGCAAAATAAATGGCAAAGCTTACTATTATGCAATGAAGCAAAAAATTAAAATTTACTCATGTAAATTAACTCAATCAACAAAAATCAACACGTAATCATAAACTTTCCTATGGAAATAGACGCGCAAATGATTTTTTTAAAAAATTACTTTATAATGGGACTGGTAATTTTAGGCCTGTGGGCAACAATTTTTTTTTACCATCCCATCCTAAATAAACACAAAACATGATAATTACCCTATGGGGTAAAATTATTAGTTTTATGATTATTTACAAATATTGATGTAATTAATTTAATGTGACAAAAATTAAACTTTCTTTTGTCACATAACATTATCATAATCAAGAATGTCGTGGCTATTACTTAATTAATCAAATGTTACTTTAGTATGCCATAAAAAATGACCAAAATCAATGGTAAACAAATATAAGTAGTGTTTCTAAATACTACTTTATAAAAAATTAATGTATACAAGTTGTTCATAGTGACAGAGCCAAGATTTAAGCTTAGAGGAGGCAACCTCTAACAAATCATGGGCCTTACTCCAATGGTTCTAGGAATATCCTAGTTCAAGGGACCAATCCATGGTCACGGGTTCAAGTCCTACCCATGATCTGTAGACATTGGTGGTTACTCCATAAGAGTTTCATTTATTTTTAAGGAAAATAATATTTTAATGGGCTAAAGAAGTTCTTCATTGAGACGTAGATCTATCATCTATGATATAGTGAATTCACCATAGACTAACATCATCTTAAAAATGTCATTACGTTTAATTTGTTTGTTGGAGTGAATTTGCAGGGTGGGGTGGGGTGGGGCAGGTGGGTATGTTTACCAAAAGGCTAATGCAGAGTTGTTTTGCACTAACGAGAAGCTGAATGGTCTGACTGAGAAATGCAAGGCTTTTCCATCTCTAACATACATGGCGATGAACAAAGAAGGGGCATGGATGTCTAACTAACGTCCGCCAAACTGAAGTTAATGCAATGACATGGGGAGTCTTCCCAGTGAAGGAGATCATTCAACCGACTGTTGTGTGGATCCTACTAGCTTTTTGAGGTGGAAGGATGAGACATTGGAGATGTTGTCAAGAGGTGGGCCCGTTTGTACCCAGGGGGAGACCCATCAAGAATTTTGCTGGAGGAGGTTGGTGTTAAAGGTGTTGTTTATAATTGATATATACGTATATTCACATACAGATATTTTCAATTTAGTGACAGCAACTAAATAACACTGATATTTTTCAGGTACAGAGCAGTTATTTCTTGGTCAGCCTGGTAGACAATGACTATATCCATGGTGATCTGTTTGCTGTTTTTACAGATTTTTTGAGATTTGCTGCCTTTATAGTTTGTCAGTGGCCTTTTATTGAATTAAATGTTATTTATATTCTTATTCTGATGCAATAAATGTGATCTCTTTAGGTTTTGACATTCCCTGCTTTATAGGGCAAATTGCATTTGTGCCATTCATGGGGAAATTGTCGTATTTCCGATTGTGCCATTCATAACTTGATTTCAAAGGAAACTGTGAGGGTTGCACATTTGAGGAATCCTTGGTACAAGGCATACACATTGTGGACGAAGAACCAGAGGATGAGGCTTGGGTGCGGAAACAATCTAAATTGTTTCTGTTTATTTGATTTTGTTTTAGGAACTTCTAATAAAATCATTTTGAAACATGGCAATTTCTGTTTATTTGCATTCTTTTTCCATTTTATTTATTTAATCATGTATTTATTTTTTATGCAGGGGTGTTGCAACAATGTTAGTCAAGTGGCATGGGAATTTGAAATAGAATGTTGTGATGATTTAAGCTCAAAGAGTTGGTTGAATGCATGTTTTTAATTGGGTAAGACAGCCAAAGTATGGTATGTTGGCATTCAAAGAATTCCTAATAAGTGGTGGCATTTCTTCATTTACCGATCAGTTACAACTTACAAGCAGACAAAAGAAAGAGTACCAATTTGCCTATTATTACTGGCATCAAAATGAAAGGTAAGGCAACATACCATGTTAAAGAACAAAAATGAGACAATTAAAATTTGTAACCCAAAATTGCAGCAATACATATGAGATAATTCACTACTACAACAGTACTCCAGATTAGTCCAAAGAAACATATAGGTAGGTATAAAGAAACTGTATCAGTAACACAGAATCCAATCTAATCAGGATATATTTGCGTTTTTAAGAGATCTAGACACCACCACACCTGCAGATGTCCGCATCAAATGTACTCCAAGCACCACAATGCCAGAAGCATCGGTTTTGAGATGGGGCTGCACCAGTTCCCATATCTTTTTCTTCTGAACCTGCATAATGTCATACCAAAAAGTGATTTAATGTAAATAAAAGTGCACCAGCAGAAACAATTTAATGTATCCTACAGCAGTATCCTCCTAATAACAACATCAGAAATTTAATCTCTTTTGAAATATATAGAATAAGGGAAGGGAATCTGCAAAAACCAGATTCTATGGGAACATTTGCCTTCCAGTCATTTATTTACGTTTATAAATAGAGGCATTTCCAGGTATTTATTTATTGTAAGCACTGGGCTTCCAGTTATTGAAAACTAGTTAGAAAACAAAAGAAGTTTGAAGAGAAAAACCTATGTCTTGGGTATGAACATCTAAGATAATATAATAACCACCATATCATTAATTTTTGAAAGATGGGGTTTGTTACCTTTTTCAGATTATTCGCACAGGAAGCAGGTATTAATTGATGTTTGGATAAAAAAGAATATCAGCTTTCATGCTACCTTTTGTTCACAGGAGGCAACAATAGATTCAAGGAGAAGCCTGTTCCAGGATGATTTGTGAAAAAGACATAAAAAACTTACAGCCATCTCAATTGGGACTTCCTATTGCATCTTCTGCCTGACAGGACTTCAAAGGCTGTGTGTGTGTGTTGGACTGGATGGTACATCTAACTAACCCTTTCAGTTGAGATAAAAGAATGAATTGGTCAATACTATAAAACTTTTCTTATCTACCTGCAAGAACATAAAATAAAAAGAAAGAAAAACTGTTTAGTGAACCTTTATGATGACAATAATCCTCAGCCATCAAAAAATTAAAAATAAAAATCTTGGACAGTGTGGCATGGCTCCTTTGTGGGTAAAGCCCACAAAAAGTCTTGGAAGGTGGCCCTTTTATGTATGTTTTGGACAGTGTGGAAGAAAAGGAACATGCTAGTGTTTGATAATGAGGGGTTCTCAGTCCAAAACATGAAAAATTCTTTTGTTTGTAATTTGTAGTCTTGGTCTAGGGTGTTTGTAGATATGGACTATTTCTCTTGTTAGCTTTATTGATTGATTAGGTTCTAAGTGAGGGCAGGTGATGTTTTTTGTTTCTCTTTTTCTCCCACTTAGGTGAGCCTTTGGGCGGGCAGTGTATACTTCCTGTATATTTTGGGACATTGTTTTTGTCAAAATATTGTGTGAATGGCCGAATACTTTGGCCTTGAGTTTTGTATATTATATATAGACTTTACAAGGATGTTATACATGGAAAGCAAATAAAAGCAAATAAATTTCAGCATGATTCTAGCCCTATATATGTAAACTATAATCTGTCAAATAATGTATGCTAATTGTACAGAATAATAAATGGAGAAATAAGGAAAGAAGTGTGGGCTAAAATAAGGAAAGAAGTGTGGACAGCAAAGCTGTCCTTTGACAGCCCCCCTCAAATTGATGCAGGTTGATCAATAAGCATCAATTTGTTACTTAGCAAGCAATGTCGATGACAAGGGAGAGTCTTGGTGAAGATATCAGCAATTTGTAAGTCAGTGGAAATATGTGGAAGAGTGATAACACGAGCTTCAAAGGCTTCACAGCTAGAGTGACAGTCCACTTCAATATGCTTTGTGCGCTCATGATAGACAGGATTGACCATGATCTGAATAGCACTTGTATTATCGGCATGTAGAGGTGTAGGATCAGTCTCAGAAAAATCTAACTCCGCAAGCAAACCTCGAAGTCAAATGATTTCAGAACAAGCAAGAGACATCGCCTGGTACTCAGATTTCGTAGATGACTTAGAGACTCTGTCTTGCTTCTTACTTTTCACAAACATCTTAAACTAAAACTCCCAACTAAGATAGTTTTTGCCATTGAAACGAACAATAAAATATTCTCCAGACATTATGAAGACAGAAATAGCCTAGGAAACAAAAACAAAAAAACATCGTCAAAGAGCCTAAATCTGATAACAAACCTCCAAATAATCGAAGATCTCCAAGAGCCTAGAAGTGAAGAAACCTAAAGAAAACTCCAAGATCACACCACAAATGTGTTGTCACAACCACCAGAAAAAAAAAAAAAAGAACCCAAAAGTTGGGCTAGAGTCCGAGAGCCCGTAGGGTTAAATCCGAGAGCCCCTATGGCTAAATCTGAGAGCCCTTAGGGCTAAATCCGAGAAAACCCAAAGAAAAACTAGAAAGCGTGTAAACTCTAGGTTTAGAACACAAGCTCTGATACCATGTCAAAATATTGTGTGAATGGCCGAATACCTTGGCCTTGAGTTTTGTATATTATATATAGACTTTACAAGGATGCTATACATGGAAAGCAAATAAAAGCAAATAAATTCCAGCATGATTCTAACCCTATATATGTAAACTATAATCTGTCAAATAATGTATGCTAACTGTACAGAATAATAAATGGAGAAATAAGGAAACAATTGTGGGCTAAAATAAGGAAAGAAGTGTGGACAGCAAAGCTGTCCTTTGACAGCCCCCCTCAAATTGATGCAGGTTGATCAATAAGCATCAATTTGTTACTTAGCAAGCAATGTCGATGACGAGGGAGAGCCTTGGTGAAGATATCAACAATTTGTAAGTAAGTGGAAATATGTGGAAGAGTGATAACACGAGCTTCAAAGGCTTCACGGATAGAGTGACAGTCCACTTCAATATGCTTTGTGCGCTCATGATAGACAGGATTGGTCGTGATCTGAATAGCACTTGTATTACCGACATGTAGAGGTGTAGGATCGGTCTCAGAAAAATCTAACTCCGCAAGCAAACCTCGAAGTCAAATGATTTCAGAAAAAGCAAGAGACATCGCACGGTACTTAGATTCCGTAGATGACTTAGAGACTCTGTCTTGCTTCTTACTTTTCACAAACATCTTAAACTAAAACTCCCAACTAAGATAGTTTTTGCCATTGAAACGAACAATAGAATATTCTCCAGACATTATGAAGACAGAAATAGCCTAGGAAACAAAAAAAAAAAAAAAAACATCATCAAAGAGCCTAAATCTGATAACAAACCTCCAAATAATCGAAGATCTCCAAGAGACTAGAAGCGAAGAAACCTAAAGAAAACTCCAAGATCACACCACAGATGTGTTGTCACAACCACCAGAAAAAAAAAAAAAGAAAAAAAAAAAGAACCCAAAAGCTGGGCTAGAGTTTGAGAGCCCCTAAGGCTAAATCCGAGAGCCCCTAGGGCTAAATCCGAGAGCCCCTATGGCTAAATCTGAGAGCCCTTAGGGCTAAATCCGAGAAAACCCAAAGAAAAACTAGAAAGCGTGTAAATTCTAGGTTTAGAACACAAGCTCTGATACCATGTCAAAATATTGTGTGAATGGCCGAATACCTTGGCCTTGAGTTTTGTATATTATATATAGACTTTACAAGGATGCTATACATGGAAAGCAAATAAATTCCAGCATGATTCTAGCCCTATATATGTAAACTATAATCCGTCAAATAATGTATGCTAACTGTACAGAATAATAAATAGAGAAATAAGGAAACAATTGTGGGCTAAAATAAGGAAAGAAGTGTGGACAGCAAAGTTATCCTTTGACAGTTTTGGTATCTCCTTTTTTATATATATACTTTCTGGTCTTACCTATAAAAAAAAATTAATCCTCAGCCATCCATCTTAATTGTAGACGACTTTTCAAGCATTTTGGATGTTGCCAACTACTTAAAAGCTGACCAGACATCTAGCCACTCTTTAGGCCCCCTGTTGAAAACTCAACCTCAAGTTGCTAATATCCATTCAACAGGATGCATAATATTGAATACATATAAGGTGCAGATATGGCTAAGCAACTTCAGTTGGTAGGGTTGTCAATTTTTTCTTCACAATCTCATATAGACCAATCCCTCACCGTGTTTGTTCACATAGTTGCAACATGATGTTTAGGCAAAACAGCCTACACATAGTCCCAACCTTGAATATTTACAACTTTCTTCAATGGGAATCATCTAAAGCCTTGCAAAGGCAAAGTTTTTTGTGTTGTGTTGACAATTTCATGATTCATACTTATCAAAAAAAAAAAAAATCATGATTCATGTTTGATTAATGTTCTTAGAAGATTTTCAAAATTTGTCCAAAGCCTTGAAGGCCCCAAGGATTGCTTGTTTGTTGATTTCATCAATTTGAAGTTTATTGAAGAAATTAAAGGCCTGTTTAGCAAATGTGTTTTTAAAAAGAGTTTCCTATTCTTAAAAAAAAAAAACAAGAGTTTTCTAAAGTGAAAAACACATTTGGCAAATTTGCAATGAAACTATTTTTTTAAGAATTTGCTTGAAAAACAAGGTGATTTTAAAAAAAAATTTCAGATGTTTTTACTTATTTTTTGTTAATTATTTCTAGAATTGTTCTCAAAAAATTATCTTGAGAACTGTTTTAAAAAACATTCTCAAACAGGGCCTAAGTTTTGGCTGATTGCATAGATTGATTATAATTTATTTCTATTCAACCTTTGTATATAAGCTAAATTGGCTTGGTGGTAAAGTCTTAGCACCTTCACTACTTGGATGTTAAGGATAGGCATCTGTGGTTGCATCTTGCACTAATGTGGCCTAAGGCATAAAGAGAAGCATGCCTTGACTCGAATAGGCGGAAAATGGAGGACGTCTAGCCCATAGGTTGACCTTGGAGCCATGACATGCTGCAGCAACCCCACAAGCGGTGTAGCATGCAGTGCCTCACGTGGATGGCTTGACTTGGATAAATAATGAAGTTGGGATTTTCAGTGGTTTAAAATTTTTCTTTCAAAGAGAACACCCTAAGAGGAATTCTCCAAGTTATGTCATATGGAAGGATTAGATATGATTTTATGAAAATATTATGTCTACCCAAGCATATATCATGTTTTCTTTAGAAAATACGAAAATGACTCAGAAGAAGAAGAACAAGGAGGGATAGCTAAGCTGGCATCCCAAAGCAATGCGACAAACCCTAGGACACCCCAAGACAAGGCCAAGGCTTAAAGAGGCCACCACAAGGCCACACCGCATTCTACAAAATGGATTGGTGTGCCATGGGTAGAATGTCATGGCACAGTGAGGCTAGACATGGGGTTGTATTAGTGTGGAGGCCAAGAGTTATGGTGCATGACATGGTCGCAACACACACAAGACAAGGCATTGGCAAGCCTCAACATAGGTTGGCATCATGGGCGCAATGTATGAGTAGGATGAGCAAGTCATGGTGCAGACCATGAATTGAGTGGCACAATGCAAAGCTATGCCTAGTGAAATAAGGAATGTCCTGGGCCACCCATCCTCAATCTGCTAATGTAATTCCTCATATGGGCATTAGCATCCTGTGAAAGAACTTAGTGCTCTTGTCCCCTTCCTTAAGCCAAAGAACCTTGAATTTATGATGTCACATGGTCTCCTAGCATTAAAGCCCCAGATTGTAGAATTCCTAGCTTCCTTTTCCACCACTAATAAACATATATCCCTTTCTTTTTAGTCCAACTTCTGATCTGGTCAGCATTACTAAACACCTTATATTTCACTTTTTAATACTGTCTTTAGAAGCCTCCAGTTTCCTAGCTAAGATGAAGCTAGAGGACCTTTGATATCATAGCACTCTTACCACCTTGAGATCATCTCTGGAAATCCCTATGTCTCGAGCCTCATACAATCATACCTGAATGTGGTTTTCCCACTCCTTACACCCCCAAAGTTTGGTAAATTGAGGAATGGTCTTAGACAAGTCTTAGGAGAATCTTTGGGACATTGATGAGAAATGCTCATACTTTGAAAAGATTAGGAAGCAATCCAACCTGGACAAAGACAGCTTATTTTCACCCGCACTCTAAGTGAATGCACCACCTATAAAGAGATCACAACCTTCAATGAAGTCTAAGTAAACTCTCATTGGTGAGGAGATCGTGCCACCTGGACTTCTCTCATGAGGGAAGTGAACTACATTAAATTCTCCTCTAATGAACTAAGGCTCATCCCACAGGCCCTAAATAGCTTTCAACTCCTCCAAAAACTCCCTCCTTCTGCCCCTAGCACCAGGCCATAAACCCCTGAAAACACTCAATAGAAACCATCCTCAGATTCTTTAACTTGCAATAGAGAGAAATGGGCCCAACCTCTTTGTCTAACCACTTCAACACCCCTGTCCCAAAAAATTGACCCCTCCTGGTGCCTCTGTAGCATCCAGATCCTTTTACTCCAAAAGGCACCCCACTCCTAAGCTTTTAACCATCTCATGTAAGGAAACATCTAGCTTTGCTTCTTGAAGACAGACCAAATCCACCTTTTGGGATCTCAGAAAAGCCTTGTGATTTTTCTTTATCCACATCATTAAGCCTTCTCAAATTCTAAGAAATTATGCTAATTTTCATTGATCAATTGGGACAATTGTACGCCAAATCATCACCTCATTGTTCACAATTCCCAGGTTATTACATCATTACACAAAGAATCAAAGCTCACAGATCTCCCTTTTCCTTTCTTGAGCTAGTTTGGTTCCTCACCTTTAACACCAAACTCAGCCTGCTCTAATGATCTTGGATGAAACATAGCTTCTGGTTCCATGCTCATTGGGTATTGTTGAAACTCAGCAAAAGAAATAGAGTTCCCCTGCAGGTTTAGAAGGAGAAAACTCCACCAACTCCCCTAGAGCCAAGGGTACCCCAACTTTGCCATTATAAAAGGGTAAAGAAGTTCTCAACACATCCACTACATGACCTTCCTTCAAAATCAAGCCCAACAAACAGGAAGAATCCCCACCTTGAGACTCCCCTTAACCCATGTCTCCATATGGTTTCCTGTCAGCCTCAAAATAGAAGAGAGAAAAGAAGCAGAAAAATAAACTCCATTTGAATTCACAATATAGAGACTCTTTTCTTGCAAATTTTCCAAACATTTGGATTCAAATCCCTAGAATTAAGCAACAAGATTCAAGGAAAAGAAAATTAAATAAATGAATAAATAACGGATAGATGAAAATAATGGAGAATGGAAGAACGTATTTTCCTAAAAAGTTGATTAGAGGCACACCAAAGATGAAAATAATGGAAATGGAAGAACATATTTTCCTAAATAGTTCATTAGAGGCATACCAATTTTGGCACAGGTCTTAATCAAGTTAAATTATTTGTAGCACACCAAATTAATGAAAATATGATCTCCATATAATGTAGTCTCAACTTGCCATCAAATCAACCAATGCATCTCTTTCTAGGGTGTAACAAAAGTCATTTAAATTCCAGCATGAGATACTTGAATCAATAAGTAGAGCAGTCCTTCAAATAAGTAGCATGGCAAACAAGTTGCATGAGTAAATTTCATAAGGAATTAAAATCAAATTCAGAGGTGTCTGTGTAATCAAATTTCTAATAGAAATCAATTCATATAAAGACTAGGTTCTATGAACCATAAAGAGGAATAAAGAATGAGAATTCTAACAAAATAATAGTAAAGAGCAACAAAGAATAAGAATTCTAGCAAATATTTGGAGTTGCAAGTTCTTATGAGTGAGATAACTTTAAATGCATGACAATTAGAGTTTTAGACACTTTCATAAAATCTTATGAAAAAAGACCCAATTGAGTATCAATAAGCAGGTTTCTTTATTTCTTTTAATAGGAAGATAAGCAGAATACATTTAAAAAGGTGTTTAGCAGAAAGAGGGGCCACATCTCATGTACACACGATATATACAAGCAATGACCAGAAAACAGACTACATCACAACTATGCTTACCAATCCCCATACCATCTACAAAATCCAAGAAGGACAACAAAGGAGGGCCCATTCCCCACATAATCACACATAACATCAATAAGCAAGTTCTTAGCAGTAATCTTTTAGCAGGCAAATTTTGTTGCAGCAATATTTTTATGGGCAAGTTCTTGTTGCAATATTAACTGATTCATCAAACAATAAGCGCATGCAAAACTTTCTATTTTGCTTTTTTGGACAGTCTAGACTGCATCCTTAAGGGTAAAACCACTACCTGGTTTGGAGAGGCTGCAGCAGGTTGACTCTGCTTTTCATCTTCTGAGCCAAACCATATTCTTTCACCAGGAATTGAACCTTCAGGAGGCACAAGAAGCTCAACATTCTCATGTGATGCATCAGAAGCAGCCATAAGCATTCCACATGACTTGACACCACGCATGTTCCTTGGTTTTAGATTGGCAAGGACAACTACTTTTTTATCCTGCATGGGTTTTCATCTGTATCAAGTACAATGACATGAACCATGATCTTAAAATTTCAACTTAAAAACTATTTCCGAGATTAAAATGTATAGAGTTTGGATATTTCAATATTATGAAATCCAAACTTGGCTGCTGTAAATACTCTAGACCAACAATGGTGACGATCTCTGAAATGAAACAATGCATTGCTTTGCTTTCTCTTCAACTTCTTTTATTTATTTATTTATTTATTTTTCCTTTCTTTTTGAAGGACGAGGTACTTTCAGATAAAGTGAGGAAGGGAAAAAAGGGATAGGTATAAAACAACAACCTCAACATTAACAAATCAACTGAAGAGGCTTCATTCTTGGCCAAGGGGTCAGGTATCCTGATTAACCAATATAGAAAAAGTGGGAGAATTTGATAATTAATTTAAAATAATAATTTTAATTTATAGATCTTCTTGAAACAATCATAGAGCATACAATAAACATTATTAACTTTGTATTCGGTATCTATACAGAACCATATTACATTAGATTGATCAATGTAATTCTCTAGGTTTAATTGAAAAACACAGTAATTATAAACTTAATATGGCATGCAATGGTTCAGTTCTTTTCATTGAGGGTGATTTTTTTCAAGAAATTATGTTCTTTTCACTGAGGATGATTTTTCTCATGAAACCATTGTTAGTATATGCGTCTCTGGTTATAGTGCTTTTTTGAAAGGAATTATGTTCTTTGAGGGTAACTATTTTCCTCTCACCAACCGAAACGAGGTTTTTGATATAATGGGCATTCGCCAAACTTTCGCTCAAAATGCGCAGTAAACACATGCCGGAACAATAATTTTGTACCTGAAGATGGTCAAGAGGAACATATTTGACAAGGCCGCTGCAGATGATTCTAGGTTCGGGCTCTCCAACATCAACCTCTTCAACATATAGAGAATCGGCCTCCTCATGTCTCCAGGCTTTGAGGACGAGCCCAACCCTAATGTCCAACATGCTTGCCGCATCCTTTATAGGATCACCGTCATCGGATGAGAGAGGAGGAGGGGGAGAGGAAGCATCTGCAGGTGGTGGTGGTGGTGGTGGTGCTGGAGTAGAAGAAGAGGTGGTCACGGCGCAAAAGGAGAGATGTCGCCAAAACATTCCTCTTTTTGATCCTTCAGTCTTAACACCAGTGCGAAATGGGACAGATGAGCTCGTGGAAAGCACATTGCCGGCATGATTGCGGCAGGAAACGAGGAGGACGCCACCGCCTTTCAGAACATTAGCGGCCGCCATCAGAACTCCAAATCAATAGGGTATTATTCGGCTACTCCTGGATAAGCATGAGTGCTGCGCCGATCGTTTCCAGCGTCGCCTCCTCTATTATCCTGTTTTTGTGAAGTCCAGGGGTATTTTAATTGAAGGCAGCACGATCGGTTCCAGCCCAAATCTCAATCGGCCCACGGGTCTCACCCCGGATTTAAGATGTTCAATTGCATAGAAACTGAGATCATAGGTTAGTCTAAACCAAATGGTTTTTCATAATACAAATTTTGACAACATTACCCACTATGGTTCTCCACCATGTGCGGTAGGACAGGGCTAACAACACTCGTGCATATATATGTATTTAAGGCTTCTTAAAATTATGAAAAACAATTCTACTTCACATTATTAAATTTACCATAATGCATTTCTCATCCTTCTTATTCCCAACCCTTGAGCATACAATCCTAAGAAAATAAAGGTTATACTTAATTAATAAAAACACCCAAAAGGGGGTGAATTGGACTTTTTTAAAAACCTTTTCAACACAACAAGTTCAAACACAATATAATAAAAAAAATAAAGAGATGGAGTTAGAGACTTCAAACTCGGGTTTTATAATGGTTTGACACTTCCTTACCTACGTCCACTTTCCTCAATCTCCCAACCGAATGAGGGTTCCACTAACTTAAAGTTTCAACCAAGCTTCCAATCTTCTTACACTTGGATTTCGGCTCCAATGAACTCTTACACAATCTCTTCAAGATTCAAACCTCTTGAAGGTTTTAACACTTAGTTTTTACAAGAATGAATCCCTCAACCTAACTCAAAGATAGCTCAAATACAAAACAAAGTTAGGATGACTCACAAGGGTGCACTAAAGGATATGCAAGTGATGATTTAATGCACTAAGAAAGAAATGAGAGCTTTTAGGCCAAGAACAGGTAAGTAGACAATTGATTGCAAGTGTTCTCTATATCATAAATGAAGTGGAGCTCTCGATTTATAGGTTACTAAGCTCGGGAGACAAAAACAACAAAAGGCAGTCTTGACCGATCGAGCTAGGGGTCGACCGGTTCACTAGTCGTTGGAGCATTTAATGCTTTGGCAAGTTACCGTTGCCTTGACTAGAGGTCGACTGGGAAGGGGTGAACCTCAACTAGGAAGAGGAAACTACTAGATGAGAGAGAGTGTTTTTGGCACTCCTCGACAAGACAAGGGCAACTGGTTGAGCCAATTGGCCAAAGCCTCGATCGGTTCAGCCTTTTGGCCCCAAAAACCTATCTTTTTCAATTCCTTTCTTTTCTAACACTTAGGCAAGGTCTTTAGATGAATTAATATACCAATTTTAAAACATTTTGCCTAAGGTACATTTGATAAAACTCGGGTTTTAATGAAATTGAAATTTTAAATGATAAACCGAGTTTTCAAAAATACATGAAACGGTATGAAAATCCTAAGTGCACTCATGCATTCATTTTACATTCGTTTCCTATGATCAAAAGTCTTCTAAAAGTCTCAATCTTGTATCCATTTAGTCCTTTGATAAATTTCCAAATTTATACTTGAGATTCTTTACCATTCAAATCAATTAGTCACTTAACCATGATTTGTTATCATCAAAACCCGATTAGGAGAACCCTTGGGCTAACAAATCCAACTCCTCATTAAGTATAACTTATTCCTATTTGAATGATCCTTCTATAAAAAATAAAATATAAAAATAAATAAATAAATCTCTAAATCTTTAACTGTTTTCTAATATATTTGTCAATTTATGAAATTAAGCATAAAAAGTCAATTGTAATTTTAATTTTCTAGTGAACATGATGTCATCTTATGAAAAAGGTTATTTTGAAATGAAAGGAGAAGGAAAGTCTAAGGCAAATTCTTTCAATTGATTGTTTCTTAAAAAATAAATAAATATTATTATTTTTGAGGGAAAATGAGGAGAAATTGAACAAAAGCCTAATTTAAAAATGTGTTGCTTGTACTTTTGCAATGATAATTGAGCATAGGAAGATCCTTTGGGTTTCTTTCTCTTGTTAAATACTCCTCCCTCAATGTATTCTCAACTAAATGATATTGAACACAAGTGATGTTTAAACATCTTTTAAATGACTCACCGTTATGGCTTAAACCCTTAATTGTAATGTCTTTAAAGCTCTCATATCTTCCTTATCAAATCATAAATTAGGAACTCGTTGAGAGTCAACTCACAATGACTCTAATAAGTCAAACATATGAGATACCTTAATAAAGGCTCCTAAATTGTAGCTTTCAATCATCAAATATATAATTGGACTAAGTAGCTTTACCACTACTGACTTTAGCACTTCACAATTTCAAAATTCAATTTCTATGATCCAATAAGGGATTTTATTAAGTAATTTTACCATTATTGACAACTGGTTTCATGTAACAATTTTTTTCACATCCAATATAGAAGGAGTTGCATTGGTATGATTGTACTAGCTATTGCCTCAACAATTTAAAGTTACATCCAATTGTGTGACATTTTTACGAGGTAATATTTCATATAAAATGGACTCAAGTAGGATGTTGACAATCCCTTTAATCTTAAGCAAAATTTAGGATAGTCAATATGATATTTGTAGATCACTTCATAAACAAGGTGATAAAGTAATGGTAGTGAAAAATAAGTTATAATAACATTTAGAAGGGATTACTTTCCCAAAGGTCCAATATGTTAGCTTAATATCATGAATTTAGTCTTTTTTTTTTAAGCTCATATGTAGTGATTAGACAACTCAAACCACTTGATATTGCTAAGTTAGTCTTTCTTTGATCTTAACTTGCTAAGCTAAGCAATACTACATGGCGCAACAAAGACAACACTTGAGAAAGAAAGTTTTATGTTACACAATAATGTTTAACAATACTAGGAAACTTTCAACTTATTTGGTGTTATGGTCAAATGAGGTCACCTCTTATTTATAGACACCTAAGGAACTCTTTAGAACTCATAAAGATTCCATTCTACCCTACAATTCTATAAAATGTTTTATATAAGGCTATGTACAAAAGTACTCTAGAACTCTCTAGAATGCCTCACACACTTCCCTTGTCTTTCAGTCTTGTGTAAAGATGTGTAGACATCTTTAGGAGAAGCTTCCACACTTCTCCACTAATAGATAAGTGTAAATGACTCCAAGAGATTTTAGAAGGTTCATGCTCTCCTTTAAAAGCTCACAGGAAAGATCATTTGGGCAACATTAAGGTTTCTTAAAATCTATTTTGATGATAACAAAACAAAAAATTCTGAATTAACCTTGTGTTTGAGATTATTTCAGCATGTTACAAAATGATGGGCTCTTTTTTTGGAAGCTCAAAAATCAAGCCATGGCATCATTCAAATATCAAAGAAGTGGCTCAAGCAAAATAGAATTTAGTTACGTCAAACAACAATAAGTTAGGATAATTTACATTCTTATTAAAAAAAATGGGTTTTTTTTTTTATAAAAAAAATCTTCATCCAAATTTTTTAGGCAAATCGGTTTTTTAATATAAAGTTGGATAAAACAATTCTATTGGTAAAGTTGATGAAAATCTATCATTTTCTAAGAGTTTTTGCTTTTTTCAAAGAGAAAAATGGTTTTCAAGTTTAATAAGAAAAAACACACTAGTTGTTAACTCAAAATGGTTGTTTGGATGTGTAAGATTGCAAATGGCAAGCTTAACCCAAAATGGTTGTTTGAATGTGTAAGATCGCAAATGGCAAACTTCCCAATATATAGGGTTGATTGACCACTTGCAACCTCAATAGCTAATTTCCATGTTCATTGCATAATCATAAGGTAGCATGAAAATTTGTTTATAATGCTAGTTTATACAAAACTAACGTATTTAAGGCACATAAATTTCATTATGAAATTTTCAACTATTGAATATCAAGTCATCAATCATAAAAGAGATTTCAATTCTTTTTGAGTTCATCTATTTATAAATCTTACTCAATATACCTTTAAGTGTAACTATCATCTTCATTGTAATCAACTTCAAGCTAGGTCATGTATTTATTAATAACCCTTATTGTATTTTCTATGAGATAAGGATTTTAAGTGTTTGGGAAAATACTTAGAATGTTGTAAAGATCCATTAAAACCTTGAAATCGAAGTACAAAACTTGAAAAACTTTGATTGAGAAAACTCTTAGAATAGTGGGAAAGTTTTCAACCTTAAGAAGTTAGAGGGAGTAGATATACATAATTTTCTAACCATTATTGTTGGCAGATCAAAGGGTTGGTCGCGTCCATCAACTCCTCTTGTGTTTAAATGTCGTGGGCGCTTGAGTGAATGCATTATAAGGTCAAGGTATGTGTTTTTCTTGATAACAATTGCTTTTAGGAGAGTTGATAGCTCCTGAGGTCTTACAAGTGGTATTAGAGTCGAGGTAACAGGTTTGAACCCCATGGGTGTCGTTCGGGGGGAGATTGTTAGTAGATCAGAGGGTTGTGTGTGTTGGTTTTGAAACCATATAAATAAAAGAAAAACGAAAGCCGGAAAAATTTTCTCAAAATTTTTTCTCAATGATCAATACTTGTATTAATTTAATGAAATAACAAATATAGGTAAATTAGAATTGTACCTTGTGATTAGGCTGATAAATTTGAACTCCACCAAAAAGATCTTAGAATTCCAAATCCTCTAAAGCACCATGGATCTTTCTCTAACGTTCTCCAAATTATGATGAACTCAAAACGAGTGGGCGTTTTTTATCCTTGGGTTTTTTTTTCTCACACAACTTAATATATATTGAAAACTTGTATTCTCATCCCATCATCCGAAAAACATTGAGAGAAAAAAAACTTTTTAATACCACGAAGAATAAAATAACTGACATATTTTGAATTTTGAAAAACATGGGAGAGAATATCTCTCTCCATGATCCCCACTTAAAAAGTGTTTCTTTGAATTTTGAAAAACATGGGAGAGAATATCTCTCCCCATGATCCCCACTTAAAAAGTGTTTCTTACGGAATACAAGTAAGTGTGGTCTTCACCACATTGTATCAAAAAATATTTTAAATAATCAAATTATAAAATAAATCAAATTAAGATTGTGTGAAATTAATTTAGAATTCAAAATTCCAAACTAATAAAATCAACCCAACATAAAAATGTTCATATAATTTTAATGGAGCCGTTGAGAGGAACTATGGACATTATAATTTTAAGCTCCAATAATTTTGACAATTAATTAACAACTTAATTAAAAAATCAAAATTATTAATTCCAAAATTACTCCACTAAAAATTTGGAATTGCACTCTTAAAATTATAAAATTAAATATATTCAAAGGATTTGAATTGCCCATTGATATAGTCACTACATATGAGTCAATCCTCCATAAACGGTTCATAATTAAAGCTAGGTTTTTCCGTTAACCTCTTTAATTATATCTTTCTCCTTAAGTGCCATTGGTTCTCTAATGAATAATATATTTATGGTCTAATCATAAATTGAGCGCTCTTATCATTCAAGGCCCGAACCAATACTTATGGGAACCGTCCATCTGACTTCTTAACGAAGGAATGGATTTCATCTTGTATATTAATACTCCCGGCTATTTATTTTATTATACTTCCAATACACCAAGAATTTGACACTATGTATTTGTGTCATTACCCGGTATGTCAAAAAATACAAATAGAATAAATAGGAGTCTATTAATCACTCAGAATTAAGATCAATGCATATATGACCATCATTGATTAATATTGAATGCTCTATATTATAACGGAATTTATCAGATATTCATAATTAATCGTGTTCCAGTCCTATATAATCAAATTATATAAAGCGCTTTCATTCCAATAATCTCATTATTAACAATCCGGATAAGATCATTTCATTCAGAATGTAATGAACCGCGCTAGTAATTTTAAATTAAAGATCCCAACTTTAATTTTTAATTACGAACATATTAGATTATTTTACTTTAAATATTATCCTCTTGTATATAACACTTATATACAATATTTAAAGTTTCAATTAAATAATCTAGGGTTTTTGATATTTATAAAGCATCTATAACATGCATGCAACAATAATATTGAAATAATTCCTTAAAAAAATATTAATAATCAGCAAAATAAAAAACATCTCATTTGTTTATGGGCACATATTCCAACAATCTCCCACTTGCCCTAAAGCAAATGTGACATGTCTCTAAGTCCCATCCCTTCAAGATGTTGCTCAAAAGTCCGAGCTGGTAAAGTCTTAGTGAACGGATCAGCTATGTTGTTCGCAGATGCGATCTTTTCAACTGAAACATCTCCTCTACTGACAATCTCTCTTACCAGGTGGAATTTCCGTTCTATGTGTTTTCCTTTGCGATGGTTCCTGGGTTCTTTGGCATTAGCCACTGCTCCACTATTATCACAATAGAGTCTGATTGGCTCATGCATATTTGGAACAACTTCCAGTTCTTTCAAGAATTCGCGAAGCCAGACTGCTTCTTTAGCTGCTTCACAAGCCGCTACATATTCAGCCTCCATGGTTGAATCAGCAACACAAGTTTGCTTGACACTCCTCCATATAATGGCTGCACCTCCCAAAGTGAAAACGGCCCCAGAAGTAGACTTCCGAAAGTCTCTATCTGATTGGAAATCAGAATCTGTATATCCGATAGGAATCAATTCCCTACCAGAGTATACCAACATATAGTTTCTCGTCCTTCTCAGATATTTAAGTATATGCTTGACTGCTACCCAGTGATCTAATCCTGGGTTTGACTGGTATCGACTAACCACTCCCACTGCAAAGCATATGTCAGGTCTTGTACACAACATTGCATACATCAAACTACCAACTGCTGATGCGTAGGGAACTCGTCTCATTTTCTCCTCATCTTGCGGTGTTTTTGGACACTGCTCTTTAGAGAGATGAACTCCATGTCGAGAAGGCAAATTCCCTTTCTTAGAGTTCTCCATTGCAAACTTGACAAGCACCTTGTCAATGTATGCTGCCTGAGACAATGCCAGAAGCCTATTCTTACGATCCCTAGTCATTTGGATACCAAGAATGTAGTTTGCCTCTCCCAAATCCTTCATTTGGAATTGGCTGGCTAGCCAGTTCTTTACCTTGGATAGAGATTCTACATCATTTCCAATGAGTAGAATGTCGTCCACATAAAGAACTAAGAAAACCACTTTATCTCCTTCTATTTGCTTATAGACACAAGGTTCACCCAGATTTTGTTCAAAACCATAAGACTTTATGGCTTCGTTAAATCTGATATTCCAAGATCTAGAAGCTTGCTTAAGTCCATAAATGGACCTTTGTAGTTTGCACACTTTCTGCTCTTGGTCTTTGACCACGAAACCCTCTGGTTGGACCATATAAATAGTCTCTTCAAGATGGCCATTCAAAAATGCTGTCTTGACGTCCATTTGCCATATCTCATAATTATAATAAGCAGCAATGGACAAGAGAATCCTAATGGATTTTAGCATGGCAACTGGTGAAAAAGTATCCTCATAGTCTACTCCTTCCTTTTGGGTAAAACCCTTTACCACCAGCCTTGCCTTGAAAGTCTCTACTTTCCCATTAGGTCCTCTTTTTCTCTTATAGATCCATTTGCAACCAATAGGCTTAATGCCTTCTGGTAGATCTACAAGTTCCTAGACTGAATTTGAGTACATAGACTCTATTTCGAGTTTCATGGCTTCCTGCCATTTCTCTCGATCAACATCATCCATCGCCATTTTGAATGTCAATGGATCATCATCACTGCCATCAGTGACTGCAACTTGTGCTTCTCCATTTTCACGATAGCGAATGGGCAATCTTATTTCCCTCCCACTACGTCGTGGTGGTGGTGGTGTTAGATCTTGAGCAGTGGTTTCTTTTCTTTGTCGTTCAACAACTGTTGTTGGCATGGGGCTGATCTCATCAGCTAGCAACTCTTCTAGAACTACTTTACTTCTAGGTTTAAAATCTGCCATATAGTTATACTCGAGAAACGTAGCATTTGTTGACACAAATACTTTGTTATCCTGAGCGCTATAAAACATACCTCCTCTTGTTCCTTTAGGATATCCTACAAACATGCATACCTCAGAGCGAGGTTCTAGTTTCCCAGTCTTTCCCTTTAACACGTGCGCAGGGCACCCCCATATGCGAATATGTCTCAAACTAGGTTTGCGACCATTCCATAACTCTAGGGGAGTGTTAGGGATTGACTTAGATGGAACTATGTTCAGAATATATACTGCCGTTTGTAATGCATATCCCCAAAATGAGGTTGGCAGAGAAGAATAGCTCATCATTGATCTCATCATGTCAAGCAAAGTGCGATTTCTTCTTTCGGCTACACCATTTTGCTGAGGTGTCCCAGGTGCCGTGAGCTGTGATAATATTCCATTTTCAATCAAGTAGTCCTTGAATTCATAAACCAAGTATTCTCCTCCTCGATCTGATCGAAGAGTTTTGATTGATTTGCTAAGTTGTTTTTCTGCTTCAGCACGAAATTCTTTGAACTTTTCGAAAGCCTCGGATTTTCTTTGTATCAGATATACATATCCGTATCTTGAATAATCGTCAATAAATGTGACGAAATATTCATAGCCCCCTCTTGCTTTGACATTCAAAGGTCCACATACATCAGTATGTATGATCTCTAGAGGTACTTTTGCTCTTTCACCCTTAGCCGAAAATGGCCTTTTGGTCATTTTGCCTTCTAGGCAAGATTCACAAACTGGTAGAGTGCCAACTTTTAGCTCTTTCAAAGGACCATCCTTTGCTAGTCTTTCAATTCTACCTATGTTAATGTGACCAAGCCTTAAATGCCACAAATATGTGTCATTTTTATCATTAGAAATCTTTCTTCTTTTAGGGGTTGGTTCAGCGACTTTAAACATTTCGGTTTGAAGTAAATTTTTGAAAATTGGTTTAACAAAATATATACCATTATCAACATAACCTGAACAAATATTCATTCCATTCTTATAGATTGAAACAGAGTCAATATCAAAAGAAACGGAAATAAATTGTTCATGTAACTTTGAAACCGAAATCAAATTCCGTTTGAAATCCGGAATAAAATAAACATTGTGCAATAACAAATATTTATTATTAGCAAATGACAGTCGTACTGTCCCAACTGCTGTCGCTGAAACTCTTGCCCCACTGCCAACTCTCATCATGAAAGCTCCCTCTTCAAGATCCTTAGATGACTCAAGCATCTTCAAAGAAATACAAACATGGTTAGATGCTCCTGAATCAATAATCCAGCTTGAGAAATCATTCTCAACTAAGCATGTTTCCATTACTAATAAATCTAATTTACCTTGTTTCTTCTTTTGTTTCAGCTCATCAAGGTACTTCTTACAGTTCCTTTTCCAATGGCCGTCTTGATTGCAATGGAAACATTTCCCCTTAGGTTTAGGCTCAACAGCCTTCCCTTTCTTCTTTTGGATCTTCTTCTTGTCCTTTTGATTTCTCACATTTCTCTTCTTCTTATTCCTTGAAGAAGAAGCCTTTCCCACAACTGCATTAGCCTCAGCAATATTTGCCTTGCCTCCCTTATCATCTATAAGGGTCTCATAAGATTGCAGCTCATTCAGGAGTTCTGTCAAATTACATTTCTTATGGTTCATGATGTAGTTTGTCCTGAATTGGAGGAAAGAGGGAGAAAGTGTCTCTAAGATCATGCCAACCTGGGTCTTTTCATCAATTTTAGCTCCATTGATTTCAGCCTCATTAAAGTGATGAATCATTTTAAGGACATGCTCACGAACTGAAGAACCATTCTTCATTTTACTGTTCATAACAGCTTTCACAGCTTCGTGGCGGGCCTGCTCAGAGGGGCGTCCAAACATCTGCTGTAGAGATTCCATAATCTCTCTTGCAGTTTCAAGGCCCTCGTGCTTAGTTCTAAGCACTTCATTCATTGCCGCTAACAAGTAGCAGCGGGTCTTGTTATTTGCAATAATCCAACGGTTATACTCTTCTGAGACAGCCTTGGAGGCATTAGCTGGAGGCACTGGAGGACAATCCTCCTTAAGGACAAAGTGGTAGTTCTCATTAATGAGAAGAATGTTCATGTTGCTCTTCCATTTTACAAAGTTTTCACCAGTTAAAACTTGAGAGGCGAGAAGTGAGAAAATTGGGTTTGACATATTTGCTGAACAAAATAAGAAATATTTTCAATAAATAATTGCATAAATATCATAAGAAAATTAAAGGCAAAGTAAATATGAAGCAAGAATGCTCATGATAAAATACACCAAAAATTATACTTTAACAGCCTAAGGAATTTTAATTACCACAACTAAGTGCCGCCGTAGGGTAGGTCAAATAATTGCTAATTAAAATGAGACTTTCTCAATTAATAAATATTATCCAAAATATCTCATATTTCTAATACTTATTAATTTCCTTTAAGTTCGGTCAAGAAAATAATTAACCAATTTAATTATATCTTTATGAGTGTAACCCACCATATCAGATTTTTAAGATTTAATTTAGAAATTGCCGCCGTAGGGTAGGTCAATTCTAAAATACATCTTAAAATCCTGTCTCATGGAAGACAACCTTGTTATTGAAATTAGTAGACACTTTCCGTAGGGAGGACGAAATCAAAGCGTCTCTAAGCGCTACTAAAAACTCACTGTGTTGTATTAATGGTGGAGACCTAGGGTTTATATTGTAATATTACCCGCTCCCACTCATTATATTGCAAAAGGTGTATTTAATTTATAAAACAACTATTGTTTCATAAACCTTAGACAATTTAAACATTTTAAATTACTAAGCCTTTATAATTTTAAACAATTTAAAATTATAAATTAAGTCATCTGTGACATTATATAAAATAAAATAAAAATAAATGCATGAATGCATGACATGCAAAAAATAGGTAGGCACTTTTCTAACTAAAATGACATGCTAAAACAAGGGTTGTGGTGGAGCCAGGGATAAAGTTCAGGGGCAACGTGAAATAAACCTTCTTCATATACATAACCAGCCAGAAGCCATAGCCTGGTGGTACTAGCAAGGAATACCCATCCTTCATGGGTTTGAATCCCCTGGCTCCACCCCTTGCAGGACAAAGTAATCATCAACTTTATAAATATAAAAATGGAAATGGCCGGGTTCCATGGACGTTAAATACAACCCAAATAAAAAAAAATACAAATAATAAAACTGGGTCTTCCTGTAAATTTACATCTTCATATTCTCCTTGAAAAGTGGTGGTCTCCATTGAATTTCTCAAATTCAATAAAATTCAAATTTCCTTGAATTGTGGTTGTCTCCATTGAATTTCTCAAATTCAATAAAATTCAAATTTCCTTGAATTGTGGTTGTCTCCATTGAATTTCTCAAATTCAATAAAATTCAATCCAAAACCGATTTATAATTACAACAGTAAACGTATTTACAAAAAATCTTATAAAATAGGAATTACAGCAAGAATCCTATTTACAAAAGATCTAATAAAATAATTATTACAAAAATAACAAAATCCATGGAACCAATAAAAAAACGGCCAATCCATTCCCACAAACATTCATCACCATGAACATAAAAATAAACAAACATCAATATGCAAAAGTGCCTACCGAAAGCCATGCAAAGATTATCAAATAATCATTCATTAAATTAATACAGAGTATCAACCTGCTCTGATACCAATTGTTGGTTTTGAAACCATATAAATAAAAGAAAAACGAAAGCCGGAAAAATTTTCTCAAAATTTTTTCTCAATGATCAATACTTGTATTAATTTAATGAAATAACAAATATAGGTAAATTAGAATTGTACCTTGTGATTAGGCTGATAAATTTGAACTCCACCAAAAAGATCTTAGAATTCCAAATCCTCTAAAGCACCATGGATCTTTCTCTAACGTTCTCCAAATTATGATGAACTCAAAACGAGTGGGCGTTTTTTATCCTTGGGTTTTTTTTTCTCACACAACTTAATATATATTGAAAACTTGTATTCTCATCCCATCATCCGAAAAACATTGAGAGAAAAAAAACTTTTTAATACCACGAAGAATAAAATAACTGACATATTTTGAATTTTGAAAAACATGGGAGAGAATATCTCTCTCCATGATCCCCACTTAAAAAGTGTTTCTTTGAATTTTGAAAAACATGGGAGAGAATATCTCTCCCCATGATCCCCACTTAAAAAGTGTTTCTTACGGAATACAAGTAAGTGTGGTCTTCACCACATTGTATCAAAAAATATTTTAAATAATCAAATTATAAAATAAATCAAATTAAGATTGTGTGAAATTAATTTAGAATTCAAAATTCCAAACTAATAAAATCAACCCAACATAAAAATGTTCATATAATTTTAATGGAGCCGTTGAGAGGAACTATGGACATTATAATTTTAAGCTCCAATAATTTTGACAATTAATTAACAACTTAATTAAAAAATCAAAATTATTAATTCCAAAATTACTCCACTAAAAATTTGGAATTGCACTCTTAAAATTATAAAATTAAATATATTCAAAGGATTTGAATTGCCCATTGATATAGTCACTACATATGAGTCAATCCTCCATAAATGGTTCATAATTAAAGCTAGGTTTTTCCGTTAACCTCTTTAATTATATCTTTCTCCTTAAGTGCCATTGGTTCTCTAATGAATAATATATTTATGGTCTAATCATAAATTGAGCGCTCTTATCATTCAAGGCCCGAACCAATACTTATGGGAACCGTCCATCTGACTTCTTAACGAAGGAATGGATTTCATCTTGTATATTAATATTCCCGGCTATTTATTTTATTATACTTCCAATACACCAAGAATTTGACACTATGTATTTGTGTCATTACCCGGTATGTCAAAAAATACAAATAGAATAAATAGGAGTCTATTAATCACTCAGAATTAAGATCAATGCATATATGACCATCATTGATTAATATTGAATGCTCTATATTATAACGGAATTTATCAGATATTCATAATTAATCGTGTTCCAGTCCTATATAATCAAATTATATAAAGCGCTTTCATTCCAATAATCTCATTATTAACAATCCGGATAAGATCATTTCATTCAGAATGTAATGAACCGCGCTAGTAATTTTAAATTAAAGATCCCAACTTTAATTTTTAATTACGAACATATTAGATTATTTTACTTTAAATATTATCCTCTTGTATATAACACTTATATACAATATTTAAAGTTTCAATTAAATAATCTAGGGTTTTTGATATTTATAAAGCATCTATAACATGCATGCAACAATAATATTGAAATAATTCCTTAAAAAAATATTAATAATCAGCAAAATAAAAAACATCTCATTTGTTTATGGGCACATATTCCAACAGTGTGTCCATCACCCTGGTGTTCGAATGTCGTGAACGTTTGAGTGAATGCACTATAAAATTAGGGTATGCGCATTTTTTTGACAACAATTGTTTTTAGGAAAGTTGATAACATATAAGGTTCTAAAATTACATATCTTTATTTACGTCATTCTCACTTTCTCTTTCTTTTATGTTTTACTTTATTACATTACATCTAAGCTTAATTTGTCACAATTTTTAGCATTGTTTTAAAATTGACCAATATTCAAATCAATTAACCTTTCTTTTCCCCCTCTTAGGTGTGTAATTAGGTAGTATTAGTTAAAATTCACACACTATTAACATTATGAGCCAAAAGTAACTCAACATTCATGGAACAGTCGTTACAATGTGGAGGAGGAATTAGAAATTCCTAACCACAAGGCAAATAGTATACATCAATCAAGACCACATCTGGGATACCTCGAATTCCAACAACAATAAAAGTACTCACAAGTTAAATACTCTTAAATAACTAGGAATTTACTCATTTTTCCCTTTGTCTTCAATAAATCCTCGAAAAGGCCACAAATAACCTTGATTTCAAATGGCCATACCCTATGACCACACTAATTAACAAGAAGAGATAAACTAATTAATGTTATTGGGCATATAACAAATCATTATCGAGTTTTAAGAATCTACTTAGAAGGATTGGTATCAAAGAATGAGCTCCGATAGTACATGAAAAGGGAAAAAATTACAAACTATAAAATCAGTGATGAAGCTAAGTGTTTACCGAAGAATCAAGGTCGCAAGGATAGAGAGCCCCTAATTTGGTTGTTTGTAAGCAAGTCTTAGTGTTGATGACAAAAGTAGGACTTTCATAACCTATTTAAAGTTTATCAAGACTACTTATAATAATACAAATATAATGATAATAATTTTGCATCCAAAAGAAAACTCTAAAATCACAATACTTTTATATAAATGGAGAAAGGTTCAAATATTTGATTTAAAATTAATTAATTTCTTTTTATAATTAGTTTTTATTTTTCAGGTTTCATTTAGATTTATTTCCTATTTTTTATTTTTAAAAATAGAAAGTAAAAATAACTTTTATATATATAGAAGTATAAGTTCATCTTATTTTAAATTTTGAGTTAGTAGAAATTTTTTAACACAGAATTTAAAAAAAAAAATTATAATTATCTTTATAATGTAAGCCTCCAAAAATAAGAGTGCATCCAAAGGGATATTTAAATACTCATTGTTAATTGTTTTATCCGTAAAAATCATACCAAATAAATGAAAATATGAACTAATTTAGAAAAGAAAAATAAAAATATTTTCCATGAGATTAGAGCACCTCTTCCAAGTTCCAACCGAACCGACTTCCTAACAATAGATATTAAGATTAATTTTGTAAAGAGGGATCCTTTTCTGCTAACTTGTTTTTCAATCCCAAGATGCAAAGGGGTAGTTGTTGGGATTTTAAAGTAGTTTATGAGAAGTGGATCAGAAAGTTCTTTTCAGTTTTAGGCTTTTAGCATAGAATATTAATTAAAAAAAGGTAATTTCAAATATAGAATTTATATATAAATTAATTTTATTAAAAAATAATTTTAATATACTGAAATTATTTATTCGATTGGTAACTTTCTATTAACTTCAAAATAATTTTAACTACAATTTGTATAAATAAATATTTTATTCAAATTTAACTCCCATTTCCATGCTTTAAGTTTTGAGTGAGTTTTGGTATTGACAAGTAATAATTATTAGTTATTAATTTTACAACTTTTTTTATTTTCTTATGTTTGAGAATGTTTGCGGGAAGCAGAGGAATAATAATAATAAAAATAAATATATTTTAAAAGAAAAGAAAAATATAATATAACCACCTGGAGTATGGGAATACAAATTTGTTTCTTCCACTAGAAGTTAACAACTCCCATTGTGCACTGAGTCGTAAGTCGTAAGGGAATTGCTTGAGAATTGAGATGGAGAAATAGGATTCCGAAGCGAGGTGTGGTGTTATTGGTTCAGTTATTTTCACAAACAGATTGTGCTCCACTCTTTATTAATGTGGGCACGGTGGGTGCAGAACACGTAGTCATTGTGAGATCTGTAACTCATTGTTCATCCCTTAGCTATTGATCGTTTTTTCTTTCCTTTTACCCTTCTCTCAATTTCAATCGATAGCAAAAGCCGTTTCTGGACCCAATTGCTTTGTTCAGATCTGTGAAGCCTCGAAAACCCAAAGATACTAATAGTAATCATAACACCAGAGGAGTGTCGAGCTGGAGTCCATTCAGGAAACCCAATCCTTGAAGGCTCCCCCGGCCGGAAACGGACAGATCCGGTACCGATCACCATCTTCAGCGGAACTCCTTGAGGGGCAGTCAACTTCTCCGCCACATACAGATCAGGAGTTTGAGAAAATGTTGAAGCGTTCGAGTAGGCAACACGAATCCCTCTCTGACAAGATCTACAGATTTCGAGGCGTAATCCTAGTGATCTCGATCCCACTGCTACTTATCTCCTTTGTTCTCTTCCTCATGCCCACCACCACGACTTCTCGCTCCGGTGCCTTCCAGCAATACCCCTTAGTCCACCGCAAGGCTTCTCCTCACTCCCAATCTAGGACCTACGCCGTCATCTTCGATGCGGGCAGTTCTGGCAGCCGTGTCCACGTTTTCTGCTTCGACAGCGATTTGAATCTTGTCCACATTGGAAAAGATCTCGAGCTCTTCTTGCAGGTGATCCCATCCCATCTACAAGTTTGAATCTATGTTGTTTCCCCTTGGCAATTAAAGTAGACATCATCATGTACAGTTCTCTGGTTCATTTTGCAGAGAAAACCAGGTTTAAGCGCATATCCAACGGAACCCCAGCAAGCTGCAGAATCTCTGCTGCCCCTTCTAGATAAAGCTGAAAATGTTGTTCCAGCAGATTTGCGTCGCAAGACACCGGTCAAAGTTGGGGTAATATGCATTCCGCATTTTCATCAATCCAATACTGTAAATTATGGTCGACATATTTTCTTAAACACGCTAAAAAGAAAAAAATAACTTCAATGTTTATGCAGGCAACTGCTGGTTTAAGGGCATTGGGAATTGATGCATCTGATAGAATTTTGCAAGCGGTAAATGTCGCTCCCTATTGTATCTTTTCTTCGTGTTTTAACACTTTGTTTGCCTCATACTTATAAATTTAAGCTTTCCGTTCCAAAGGTCAAGAATTTTCTTAAAGACAAAAGCACCCTGAAATCCAAGCCAGAATGGGTCACCGTCTTAGATGGATCGCAAGAAGGTGCTTTTCAGTGGGTAAGTCTTGCAAACTTGCTATCTTTTTGTGTTTATAGTGTGGCCTCAAAATTCCTACTTTATCAAACAATGGAAAAATCCAAGGCTCCAAGCCATACAAATCTGAAATTGATTAAACAAAAAGGAACCATTGCTTGGTGTCCTCAAGAAAGAACACCTCAAGGGTAAAAGGATTTGTCCCTTTGAAACTCCTTACCTAGCAAGAGTGTGTCTGAAATCCATGAACTTGGAAAAGCTAAATAAGATCTTTGAGTCCTTCACTAAATTTCCCCTCCTGGTTCTCTCCATGCTATTTGGCTCAGACTGGTGATTGAACAATCATCAAGATTTGTTTGATGTGCTGATGGGGGGAGGAATCCAAGCTAGACACTAGTACTAGGCTTTATCTAAGGCTTCATGCTTAATGAGCAACCTGCTTGCCAATCAGCTATAATGTTACTCAGAGTGAAAGAGATGCCTTAAGAGTACTTTTGAGCCCAAAGAGTGGTCATGATAAGGACCCTATGTTGAATAGTCTAAACAAGTGATGCTCATCCCTTAAAAAGTTCTACTACTTCTTTCCAACCAAATCACTAGATGAGCATGAGAAAAGTACATGATTATAAAGTTTTTCCTTTTATGTCCTCTTTATGACCTTCTAAATGAGCTTTGAATAGTTGTAAGTTGTAACCTCATTGGAGGTCAGCCCAATCTGTCCCAACACTATGTAAGATGCACTCTGAGTTGCCCTTTTAACTCTGTTAAGCCTTGTTCTGTTCCTTTTTTTTTTCCACTTCTTTGTTTTTGTGGAGTCCATTTGGGTGTAGCTTGCATATTTCTCATCTATTTGGGTTATGCTTATGTGTGTATTGATTACTTGGTCCCCTTCTCCAGTGTTTTCAAAAGCTCTTCTATTTCTTTTGCTTGAAATTGTCCAAAATAAACAAAAGTGGGTTAGAATGTAAGTAGGTGATAGCTATTGGTCCGTGTGGGACTTCAACTATTGGTTGACCTCTAAGGGAGGTAGGAGGGTTGTTTTTTGCTTTCCCTTAGCAATGTTTGGCCTTTTGGCTTCTTTGTATATATCGTGTATACCTTTGTGTGCCTTTTTATTAGGTGCTACTAATATATTCTATCGTTGCCTTTAAAGACAAAGGCTATAGGATTGTGCATGGAAGCAAATGCTTTTATGGTGTTTATAGATAATTGCTAATGATATATGGTTTGCACCAATTATCATAATGTTGATTTTCTAATTCTGGCTACAGAAATTAGATAAATGTGAAGGCACAAAATCTGAGCATCTAGAAATCACTTTGGCTACATTTGTAGTTTCTAATAACTAAGATCTTCGATGTCATCTTCTAATGAGCATATAGCTGGGATTACTTTCAGGAAAAAAAAATAAAAAAAATGAGCATATAGCTGGGAAATTTATTTCCTGGGTGTTTCTCGTATACTTCATATCTGTCCGGAATGCATCCCCTTGTTACTGCTTAATATGATTGCTTGCTTCTCCCCACATTACCACCACTGCAACACACATTTCAAACCCATACACACATACAAACACAAAATAAAAGAAGAATCTTGTCTGAAATTGCCTCTTATTGTACAGGTGACCATAAACTATCTATTAGGGAATTTGGGAAGGAAATACTCTCATACAGTTGGAGTGGTTGATCTTGGAGGTGGTTCTGTTCAAATGGCATATGCCATCTCAGAGACAGCTGCTGAAAAGGCTCCAAAGATCTCAGATGGAGAGGACACATATGTTAAGGAAATGTACCTCAAAGGAACAAAATACTTCCTCTATGTTCACAGGTTTCTCTCATCCTCTTTGAGGAGTTGATGCTTTGATTCTAGAATCAATGTTGTGTTGGTTTACTAAAGCATAAGGGCCATTTATTGCATTGCTGTGGTCCTGGAAATACCACAGTTCTATAACCTTTTTTTTTAAAAAAAAAAAAAAAAAAATTCCCTTTTTACGAGTCAAAATATTATCAGCGTATTGTTTTTCTAACTAGAAGTATCATATGGTTGCCTACATCCAGGAAAAGCAAAAAAACTAAATAAAAAAAAAATAAAAAAAAGGAATTTTTTTTTGATTGATAAAAAAGATGTATGAAAAGAAAAGAGGAGACACCAAAAGGAATTTCACCTTGCAGTAAATACATATTTCAATTAATGTGGTTTTTTTTTGTCCCTTGTACAGTTATTTGCACTATGGTCTATTAGCAGCTCGAGCAGAGATTCTTAAGGTTGAAAGTTCTGAGAATCCATGCTTGTTGGGTGGTTTTCATGGTATGTTGAATTCCTCCACCTTTTAACATCTGATGGTGTGTTGTCATGGTATTTTGTGTGCTCCTCACTTTTCAAGTTATTATAATGTTTTGTCTGATGAAAGGGATCATAGTGTTTTTATAAAATGCATGAGTAAAAGGCTATCTGAAATTAAAAATTTTCTACTTGAATTATCTGCCATTTAACTTTACTGTGCTGAATTTGGTTTATTACCAACATGCTATTCTCTAAAAAAAATAATTTAACGACATGTAAGCCTGTGCCTCTGCACCAAATTAACTACTTCTGTTTTATGCATCAAAAGCATATGTTTTTTTTTACTTCCAAGTGGTAGTTTTGAGATTATAATTTTAATATGTTTTCTTCAGAAATTTTATTTACTCTTTCCTTGCTAGCAAACAAAGCACTAAAGATTAATACATTGCTTTCTTAAAGGGACATACACATATGGAGGAGTGACTTATGAAGCATCAGCTCACCCAAGCGGCTCAAGCATGGAAAGATGCAGGAGGGTGGCTTTTAGGGCTCTCAAAGTTAATGAATCAACATGTACCCACATGAAATGCACATTCGGTGGGATATGGAATGGAGGAGGGGGGGATGGACAGAAGAATTTGTTTGTTGCTTCATTTTTCTTTGACAGAGCTGCTGAGGTATTTAATCCTTCTTGATTCAGATGATAGAGAATAACCAATGAAAGCTGAAATTCTTTCTATGCCTGCATGGCTGTTCTGACCATGTATCTTCACATATAGGCTGGATTCGTTGATCGCAACCAGCCTGTAGCCAAAGTTCAGCCTATGGATTTTGAGGATGCAGCCAAGCGAGTGTGCGAGACTAAACTTGAAGATGCCAAATCTAAATTTCCACTTGTGGAGGAGGCCAACCTGCCATACTTATGCATGGATCTCGTCTATCAGTTCACATTGCTAATAGATGGATTTGGTAAGCTCCACGCCCATTTGAGTGTCTCATGCATCCTCTTAACTGGAAGTGGTATTGATGTTGCTTGTTAACATTCATATTAGAATTCTGAACCATGCATTTTGGCTGCTTGTGTTTCTTGGACAGGCCTAGATCCCTGGCAAGAAATTACATTGGTGAAGCAGGTTAAATATGGCGATGCCCTTGTTGAAGCAGCATGGCCACTAGGGAGTGCCATTGATGCCGTGTCATCATTAACATAGTTACATACCATGGAATTAACTTGATTGCCCATTGGAAATTGCAGTCGAATGTGGTTCTTTAGCATCAGCTGTTTCGAGCGTGTAGAGTATCCACACTCAATAATATAGTGAGAAGGCAGAGAACTACTTTCGGCTATCAAGTTGAATTGCGAATTGGATTTTGGTCTAATCTTTTGGGAATAAAAGAGAAATTCATTTATCTTCATTTATAATTGTGTTACAGGATGTGCTCATTTATAACTTCTAAGATGATTTAAAGCAATGAGATCACTAGTTTGTGCTGCTCAACAATTGAACAATCGGAGTGGAGATGAATTTGTCGTCCCAAAAAAATTCTTTTACATGTTGTGCTGCTCAACTGGGTTTTTAGATTTATTTTGTTTTTTCTGATTTTGTTTTTGTTTTTGTTTGTTTAACTCGCGTAAAGTATGGCATAGTGTGGATTTTTTCTTTTTCTCTGTGCCTTTTCATTAAAATAGGGTAATATGGCCGTTAGACCATTAGCGCTCCACTCCTTTTGTGCGGTTCTAAGCATGGATCTAATTGATTCTAGTTCAACCCAAAAATTGAGTGTGATGATTATAAGCTGGTTGGAGAAAAAAAAAATATATATTTTCATTTTCTAACTTTATGTTCGTTTCAAACGTCATTCCCAGATTTGGTGTTTTTCAATAAGCCAAAAATTATGCTTCAAAAGCTTGAGACAAGTTAATTCCACGACAAAAAAAAAAAAAAAAAACACGGTTTATTTTGAGCCCGCGGGATTAGGAAATGAATTTTGTCATTCCAAATTTCATTTCTTGATTTGGCGTTCTTTTAGAAGCTAAAATTTTTTGCTTCAGACTGGGAGACAAGATGATTCGTTGAAAGAAGGCACTTGAGGGTACCCAAATAAGGTTGTGGACTGGAAGGTTAAAAAATGAATACATCCAAAATAAGAGTTTGAGATCTTTTCAGCGGTACTTTCCCACATATATTAAAGTCCAAAAATATTAAAGTCTTCCCTAAGAAACTGAAAATTATGCTTCAATCTAATTGGTTTCAAAAAAACATTTTCATTTAATTATAAAGCATCCTAAACGAAATGTCAATTGATCTTCCTGGATGCTTAGTGGATGCCGATTAAACTACCACTCTTCTCTTTAGTTTGCAGATATGGCTCTTGTAGTATCACTAAAGTGGCTTCGCCTTATCTTTTTGGTGAGGGTGCTTCGTCCCCACCCTCTTGAAAATTTATTTTTAAAAAATTGTTTTGGTATGATGTCAAACACACATATGACGGTGTTAATAATTATACAAATTTGATACTACAAAGTTCAAACCATGTACAAAATTAGAGAACAATAAAAACGATGGCCCACATATAAAAGAAGGATAAAATAAAAATGTTTTATTGATAAAATAAATTTAAATTAGATACACCAATTTTATCCCAAAAAAAATTCCATTAACTTCTCAAATTTCTATATATTAAATAAATTTAATAATTTGAAAACTTAAAGTTATACAATTTACATGACATGTTATTTCTTTTAAGATTAATATACGAAATATTTTGGACAAAAATTTAAAAATTATATTTATTAGCATACATATGTTAGAGTGCATGCCGCGACACATGACTGGCCTAAATGATGAAGCAAAAAAATATTCAAAGAAAAAGAAGCCTTCTAAACTCATGACTCTTTGCAATTGAAGGGGTGAAAGACAAGGACATGTTTGCTTTGTGCGACCTGCTTTTGTTTTGTTTAGATTTTATATATTTATTTGTTTATTTTTGTGTGCTTAAATGTAATGCCTTTAGATGGTTGTTTAGAAACAAAGGTAAAAAAAAGTGAAGGAGAGAAAAGATAATTTTGGGTTATGGGAAAAAAATTAAGTGGAGTAAGTAGAATTTTGTTTCTTTGGGTTTGAAATTAGGATTTATAATTGTGTAATATTTTAAAATATTTACCTTTATTTTCTCAGCAGCAAAACATAGTATGATTAAACTGGACTTGTAAAATATTTGAATTCTATAGGATCATTAGTTACTTTTTTTTTTCTTTTCCATCTTCTCTTTTTGGAAGCTGGAACTTTGCTACTTAGCATTCGGTGCTGAGAAAACCGTGGAAAAGGAAGAAATAATATGAAGTCAATATCTTAAGCATGCATTCTGCTGGTTTTTAAGGAGTGAAATTCTGACCTCAAGTAAGCCAAGTGGTTGTAAACTTGTGATAATTTTGGTTGAGGGGAGGTTTTTGATGTCTCAAGAAAACAATAAATATAGTTTTCAACTCTACTTTCTTCACTATTTTCCCATTCCCCTCAATAATTGAACTAATAGCCTGTTATGAATTGAGAATTAAGTTGGAAAAAAGTGAGCTTATTCCTATGGGGAGGGTGGACAATATAGATGTTTTGGCTTGGGATATGGGTTGTAAGGTGGGTAGGCTACCTTCCACTTATTTGAGTCTTCCTTTGGGAGCCCTTTATAAATCTGTGGCAATTTGTAATCAGGTGGAAGAGAGATTTTGTAGAAGGCTAGACATATGGAAAAGACAGTACATCTTAAAAGGAGGGAGACTTACTTTGATTCATAGTACTCTCTCTAGTATGCCCATCTATTTTATGTCCTTCTTTTGCATGCCAATGCAAGTCAAACTAAGATTGGAGAAGATTTAGAGGGACTTTTTGTGGGGTGGTAGGGTGCTTATACAAAAACGTCATTTAGTAAGGTGGAAAATTATTTGTTCAAAGAGGAAGAAGGGAGGTTTGGGAGTGAGGTGTCTTTCAACAATGAACAAAGCTCATCTTTGTAAGTGGAGTTGGCGTTTTGCTAATGAAAGAATGCCACTTTGAAAGCAAGTCATTAGCCAGAAGTACAGAAAAGAAGAAGTGGGTGGAAATCTTGTGAGGTGAGAGACAATTATGGTATTAGCCTTTGGAAATTCATAAGAAAGGAGTGAGATGATCTGTTGAATAGCAAAATTTCTTTCTCGATGGGAAATTGTTAGAGAATGAGATTTTGGAAAGACAAGTGGTGTGGAGACGAGTCTCTTTATGTTTCTTTTCCTTTCTTGTTTACCCTCTCCATTTCTAAAGAGGAATGGGTGGAGGATGTTTGGAATTTTGAAGGTGAAGGGCATCATGGGTTTCCTATTTCTCTAGGTCATTTAATGATTAAGAAGTGGAAAGTGCAGAACACTTTCTGTTGAATCTCCAAGGTAAAAGAGTGTATAGGGATGAAATTATAGGGTAGCGTGGATGGGATCGAGGATTGGGAGTTTTTTGGTTAAATCTCCCTACCATGCTTTGGGGCCTGATGACCCTCTTGAGTTTCCAAGAAGCATCATTTGGAGATCTTGTGTTCCACCTAAGGTGGCCTTCAACATTTTTTTTTTTTTGCATGGGAAGCCACTTAGAGGAGAATCCTAACTTTGGATTAGGTCCAAAAGAATGGGTTTTTATTGGCGAATAGATGTTTTTTTTTCCACTCTAAAGAAGAAATTGTTGATCACATTTTTTTTTTACTGTGCAAAGTCTTGTTGGTGTGACTTAGGTTATCTCGTCCTTGGTTAAGGAGATACTCCTTAGGTGACATGGTTCCTTTGTGGGTCAAGCCCACAAGAAGGCTTGGTAGGTGGCTCCCTTTTGTATTTTTTGGACGGTGTGGAAAGAAATGAACTTGCTAGCTTTTGAAAATGCGGAGATTTTGATCCATAGAATAAAAAATTCTTTCATTTGTAACTTGTGGTCTTAGCCTAGGGTGTCTATAAATATGATATCTATTCTCTTTGTTAGCTTTATTGATTGACTTGGTTCTAAGTAAGGGCATGTGATGTTTTTTGTATCTCTCCCTCTCCCTTTTAGGTGAGTCATTAGGCAACCAATGTATATTTTTTGAATCCTTGTTCATGAAATCATAGATAGAAAACTAAGAAGATTAACAAATTTGAGAATTCAACTTGATTAAAGTTTGGGGTTTTCTATTGTGTAACAACAAACTAAGGAAAATGAAGAAGTTGCAAACATATGCAAGGCTTAGTTTAATTGCTACTCTAACTGTAATTTATCATGCATTTAATAGTAGAGGCCAATTCTACCCAACCATAGTTTATATATTAACATCCAAAATCAGTTTGGTGTTCCTCCTCAACATGGGTTTAGTCGTCATGTACATTTTGTGGCAACTAACCAAACGTGTTTTTCTTAGGTCCCTAAGAGAAGTTGAGGTTAAGAGACTGAATGAGCAGTCATGGAGGGAAGTCATGGAAATCCTTTTTGCATTAACGATATTATGGCAGGACTTTTCAATTACATTTTTTTTCGCTATGGTTACTATTTTTCTATTAATCTATAGTTTTTTTAAAGAAACAAGGATGAAGAAAAACAGAAAGATATTGCAGAAGTAAAACAAACCAGAACAACAATAATTCATTAATCATCAGAAATTATAATAAAAACTTAATCAACAACTACCCACTATATACGTGGACAAAGGATTAAGCCATGACCAAAACATGCAAAACAGAAAAACAAACCAATACTTAAAAGCTAGCAACAACAACTTTGAAACATTCAAAACAACTAAAAATTTATGACACCACATCAGCAGTCCTAAGCACGTCTTCAACACTCCTCCTTGCTTCAGGAACTACAAACACCAAGTTTTGTCCTTAGAAAATCAAATTTGTTAACTTGCAGTGGCTTGGTGAAAACATCCATAACCTGATCTTCTGTTTTGCAATAAAGAAGAATTACATCTCCATATTTCTGCACTTCTGTTAAGAAAAATAACTTAATATTAAAATACTTGGTTTTCCCATGAAACACAGGATTATGAGATATAACAATGGCAACTTGGTTGTCAATAAGTATCTTCGTGCTTTCCTTTTGCTCCATGTTAAGATCATTTAAGATATTCCTTAACCAAATAGCTTGATTTACCGCAGTTGTGGCAACAATAAACTCTAATTTAGTTGTAGATTGGGCTACAATTTCTTGTTTTTTCGAGCACCAAGAGAAAAAAACTAGAGCCAAAAGTGAAACAGTAGCCTGAATTACTCCTCATATCATCAATGGAGCCCCCCCAATCACTATCTAAAAAACCAACCAACTCGAACTTTTTGCTTCTTGTAAATTTGATGCCAAAATCACAGGTGCCTTTAACATATCTAATCACCCTTTTTGCTGCCTTGAGATGCATTTCACTTGCACAAAGTATAAACCAAGACAAAATGCTTACAACATTCAAGACGCCAGGCCTTATTGCTGTGAGATACATCAGGCAACCAATCATGCTTCTGAAATATGCTTGATCAATCCTATCAGTTCCATCATCTTTATTGAGTTTCTCCTTTTGATTCATAAGAGTTCTTATCTCCTTGCATTCATCTAATTTGAACTTCTTGAGTATTTATTCTGACAAATAAAAACTTCATGTTCACTCTGTTTGATTTCCATTCTAAGAAAAAAAGTCATCAAACCTAGATCCATCATCTCAAAAACTTCCATAATCTCTAGCTTAAGCTTCTCCTCAAGACTTGTGTGGTTCCCAGTCACAAGCAGATCATCCACGTACAATAAGATGATAAGAATGCCAGCTCCATTGTGCTTGACATACAATGTTGATTCAGATAAGCTTTTAGCAAATCCTAAATTCAGTAAATGTTCATCACTTTTATTGTACCAAGCTCTTAAAGCTTGTTTTAGGCCATAAAGAGCCTTCTTGAGAAGATAAACCTTGTCTTCTTCTTTCTTCACAAAGCCCTCGGGTTTCTCAACATAGATTTCTTCATGCAAGTAACCATTTAAAAAGGTTGATTTGACATTGAGTTGATACATTCTCTAATCTTTTTGAGTAGCTACAACAAGTAGTAGCCTGATGGTATCTAATCGAGCAATTGGAGCAAACGTATCCAAGTAGTCCACGCCAAAAATTTGATTATAACCTTTCACAACAAGTCTTGTTTTATTTTTGTTAAGAACCATCAACATCAAGCTTAGTTCTATACACCCATTTAACTCCAATCACTTTCTTGTCTCTAGGTCTTTCAACAAGAATCCATGTTTTGTTTTTCTCTATCATTGATAGCTCTTTCTTTATTGCAATCATCCAATTCTGATTATTCATTGCTTCTTCATAGTTTACAGGTTCACATACAACAATATTGTATCTCTGATATACATCATAAAACAACCTCGTGCCTCTAACCGAAACATCATCTACCATGTCATTCTGCCAATCTCCATTATTCTGTTTTGCATCTTCTTAGTTCCATTTTTCATCTTCCACAAAGTGCACATCGCTGCTTATAACAATATTTCCGATTTGTGGCTGAAAAACTTTATAAGCTTTTATAACCGAGCTATAGCCAATGAAAATGCCTGGAAGTGCACTTTTATCTGGCTTATCTCTCTTGATTAGTGGAACGTGAGTGAAACACAAATAAACAAATATTTTAAGGAAGTGCAAGGATGGTTTATAGCCATACCACGCCTCAAAGGGTGTTTGATCCTTCACTACCCTTGTGGGAAGCTTGTTTTGCAAGAAGATAGTTGTGTGTGTTGCTTATGCCTTGAATTGCTTAGATAGATTCTTCTCATGTAACATACATCTTGTCATCTCCAAAATGTGTCTGTTATGTCTCTCACTAACTCCATTTTGTTGCAGAGTATATGAAGTGGTAAATTGATGTTGAATGTCTGCCTCATCGCAGAATTGATTGAATGATTCAGATGTGTATTCCTTGCCATTGTCTGATATGAGAGTTTGAATTCTACAACCACTCTCATTTTCAACTTTGACTTTAAATTTCCAGAAAACTTGTGCTACCTTCGATTTATGCTTGAAAAAGAAAATCCAACACATCCGAGTAAAATCATCAATAAATGCAACATAATAAAGACTACCTTTTAGAGAAGGTGTTCTTTAAGGACCTATAATGTTTGAATGAATCAATTGTAGCTTCTTTGATACTCTCCATGTCACCTTAGGGAATTGTTTTCTGTTCTGCTTACCAAATTGACATGTTTAGTAATTTGGAATGTGATCATCAATGTCTGGAAGGTCATTCGCCATCATCTTGGATTTCATTTGTAACATCCCCTGATGATGATAGTGCCCAAGCCTTTTGTGCTACACCTCTGTGATGTTTTATTTGATTGGGAAAGCGATTTGCTCCTCCTCCAATGGATTTAGAGCAAAACTTTTCCTTCTCATTTTTACCCTAAAAATATCTTGGCTAACCACATCTTTAATCAAACAACTTTTGTCTTCAAACACAACTTTATAATCATTTTCAATTAGTTGTCCAATGCTTAACAAATTTTGATCTATTTCGAAGACATACAACACATCAGAAATGAGCTTTGTACCTGAACAACTTGAAATTGCAATTGTTCTCTTACCTTCTAAGGTTATGTACTGGTCATTTCCAATTCGAACCGTTAACAATTTGTGTTTCTTAGTTCCCTGAATAGATCTTTGTCTTGTGTCATGTGGTTAGTGCAACCATTGTCAATGAGCCAACTCTCACTTAATTCCATGCCAAAGAAACATGTAGCCACGAACAGTTGATCACCCTCTTGATCATCAACTTCTGCATCTTCACCATGTTGCTGATTTTTGTTTTTGTGGATGACAACTTCATGCCTCATCCGGTTGCATTTAGTGCACTTGGCATTAGGTCTTCTCCAACATTTGAAATGAGGATGAGATTTTCCACCACAATGTTGACAGGGAGGATGGGGTTCCTTTTTGTTTCCAGCTTTGCTCTTATTATTGTTGGTTATATATTCTCCATTTGAGCCTTGATGTTTTACACCCTTCTTGTTCTTATTATTTCTTGCATTCACGTGATGCTTGACTGGTAAGTGGAACAAGAGTCAAGTTTATGTTGAGAATAATGATGAAACCATGAATAACATAAGCAACCGAACACCCAAAGTTTAGTGTAGTTGGGTAGAGAATCAAAGAGTTTGTCAAAAGGAGATGAGATATGTAGTGTGGGTGTGGGCATATGGTTGTAGTGAAACGGAGATAGCACCAAGGAGAGCGCTAAAGATGAGACAATCTTGACGCTTCCAGGTTGTGTATGTCGGATTTGGAGATGCAACACCAGTGATGGTAACGGTGGGTGGTGGTGGAGTATGAGTGCCATCAATGAAGTGATGAAGATCATAACCTTCAAGAAGAAATTGGATTTGAAGGCTCCATGTGAGATAATTGGTGGATGACAATTTGGTGATATTGGAGAGATTGATTGTAAGGAGGGGATGGTGAGGATCTTGAGAGTGAAGCCATTGAGGATAGTGGTTGTAGAGTTCTTATGATATTTTCGGGGGAAAAAAAAAAAGAAAATACACCCAAGAAGATTAGGCTCTAATACCATGTTGAAGTAGAGAGAGGATTATTGAGAAACAATGACTTGACTTTTTCATTGATTAAGAATGAATATATATACATAAACACAAAACACAAAAATAAGAAACAATCTACCCAAAACACAAAAATAGGAAACAATCATAGAATTAGCCCAAAACACAAAAATAGAAAATTACAACTAATTAGAAGAATTTAAAAATAGAAATAAAATCTATTGTAATGAATTCTCTAATATTTAGCATTAAAGATTCTAGATAAGCATTTCCTTGATTCTCACTTCTCAAAATGTCTATAACATTTCTATAATACTGCAGTTTAACCACGGATGTTTTACTGTTCAGTGAAAAAACCAAAAATATTGTTTATTTTGATGTATGCATTAGGAAAGTTATTTATTTCTCTCCTATTTTTATGGTTAGACCAAAAGTATAGCTGGATGTAGTTTCTCTAGTCAGACGGGGTGTTTCTTTTTGCAATAATGTTTGCAATTTTTTTTTTTATCTCAGATACATGATACTCCAACGACAACCGTATCAACCTTAATTCGTAAAATATGGTCTTCTATGTCAGTGACATGCTTATGGAAGGACAGTGGGAGAAAAAGGCTGTCTACACTTTCTACTTGGAACTTATACGAGACTTGCTTCACTTGTCTATGTATTTGTGCTTCTTTCTTGTGATTTTTATCGTAAGTAATTCATTCACCCCTGTTTTCTATTGGTGAAGTGTCATGCACATTCATATGCATAGATATGGATGTCAAGCGATGTGCATGGCATGAACTTTGTTATATTTGTATATATATTTGTGTGTGTATGTGTGTAGGTTTTATATATGTATGTCTAACATGTTCTCACATGTATGTATAAACTAATGTATCATTTATTTCCAGTTATACGGTGTGGGTCTCCTAAAGTCTCAAAATAAGTTCAAACAGGTAGTTCAACAACCATATATGTTGAATTGCGCTAACTGATACATTTAGTCAGTATTTGGATCAAATAATGTTTTAAACATGTACCGTTCTTAAAATTCCTACAGGCTGCACCCTGGGGCTAAACTATAATATTTCAATTGAATTTGGAATTAGTGAATGCATGTAAGGCTCTTTCATGGGCAACTAGTTGTTTAATGGGAAGCACAAAACTGAAAGTATCAAAATGTGGTGTTTATATGAAGTTTTGGTTGGATAATTAAGTTCATGTTTGTTTCTGACATAGCGCCTACCAATAATCTACAGGCTGATGGTCCATACAACTGTCATCTTGCATTTCATATAAGTTATACTATTGATTAAAGATGATGATGGTGGATGAGTTTGGGTTGGTATCTTTTTATGTTGCTCCTGGTAGCCAAATACCATCTTCTTGTTTATTTCAAGAAGGATCACTTTCTGCTATATAATGAGGATTTTGACATTGACTGGCACTCTTGATCATGACCCACATTTCTTTGATATTCGAGGGAAAGGGCGAGTGGTGACTAATACTTTTCACCAATAGAATCATTTAATATATCTTTTAACAAAAGCTCTTGGTAAATAAAATTTTATATATTCTTATGAAATTAAAACAAAAAATGGGAAATCTTAGCACCAATTTAAAAATAGTTTTATGTTTTGAAGAAGAAAAAATAGAAAACATGTTTGACAATTAGAAAATAGAAAACATGGTGTTTTTCTAAAAATATATTTTAATTGTTTTTAGTTATTGTTCTAAGGTCAATTTAAAAAACAATGGGGTAAATACAAAGAATAATTGAAAATAAAGTCCTAAATGTAATTTATTTTGAAAAAAATATTTGGAAATATAAAAAAGTAAGTTGAAAATATTTTAAGTTTCCAAACAAACTTTTATTCTAGAAAACATTAGAACTATTTTTTTAAATTATTTAAAAATAAATAAAATTTGAATAATAATTTTCAAAAATGTTCCTAAACAACTAATAGGATGGTTTCTATTACATAATCATTTTAAAGTTGCAATGACAAATAATGGAGAGTGAATAGATTCATTTGAAATATCTATGTAAATATCATTAGTGTTGAAAAAAATCTCTATTTACAAGAGCATGCAATAACATAAAAGAAACAAAAAAAAAAAAAAAATGTAGGATACATAAGATTTATAGTGGTTTGTTCTCAATATGAGAGCTATGTACACTTTCCTCATGTAGGCTTTCCACTATGACAAAAAGGAAAATGTAGTGTGATCTCATGTCTTATAATAATAGCCTCTCAATTATTGTACCCCACATAGAAAAACAGTTTCACTAGTAATCCCTTATATACTGAAAAATTAGGATAGACAAATACACATATAGAATACTTATGATAGTCCTACTACTCAACACACATACAATGAATGTGTAATAATAAAGAGTCCATCTCATCCTTCATGGCTAGCTCTCACTCGATTGATTCATCAACTTGCATTGCTCCCTCATAACTTTTTGGTTCACTTCTATTAGTTAACAAAACATAGTATAATGAAAGATAATATCTTTATGAATGTATGATTATGACAACTCGCCCTTGTAGGCGCCATCCTTGCAAGATAGTGTCTCCTCTCTAGTCTAAAAATTGAGATGGAGATACTATCCTACGAAGGGAATTTAACTTATGATCTAATAAACTGTGTTAGAGTAGCACAAAGAAGCATATTCAAGGAACTATACAATCATTATTCTTTCGTGATACAAAGCTTTTAGTACACCAAAGTGAGGCTTAAGGGACCAAAGCTTGTACATACCTAAGGAAATGGCTACATGCTAGTAGTTTATCCAAAAGAAGCAAAGAGAAAATGGCAACAATGGCTATATGCCTTGTTATTCATCTTTTGGAACTTGCTCAGTATCTAGTTCTACTAGGTCCTCATCTAAAAAATTTAAGGAACTACAAAGTGAGTATAACTTAGTGAATGATCATATAATGCAGGTTTTAGGATGATCAGTCCAAGATAGAAAAAGAGTTTTATCATGCATGTAACACTCAACGTAGATAATATAACATAATAATCAAGTAAGCATACAACATCGACAACCGGATGTATAATCAATCAAACACATGTATAATCCATGGCTACGATGCCACTCAACTCTTGGCACATCCCAATATCATGCAATATAACTACTAGCATTGCTCTTTCCTCCATTGGCATATATCACATATGCATCCACAGATGATGTATGTCTCACATATACGTCCGCAGACAACATATGTCTCACTTATCATGGTGCCTTATAGACACAGTGCCCTTATATCTCTTAGCATGCTTCTCATATAAACTATTCCAGTGCCCTTTCATCTCACGACACAAAAGATCACTAGGTCAATCAACTATGGTGTGCCTCCCATCTATACGACACGATATAGGTCCAAGGCATATCATAGTCACATCCATAATAATAATGTAAAGTACCACAATGATAGTACCAGTGATATTCAATGAATAGTATGTACTAGGTAGGCTCCTAAGAAAAACTTGAGGGGTCATAATGGTTTTGCTTAAAATCCAGCCTTCTTAGACAGAGCTTCCCTAAATTGTACCCATCCCTTCATGACCACCAAACCATCATAATTATTTATATACATACATATCAAGGATACAAGGAACACATATTTAACATAAATGTAGCATTTTACCAACACATTTTCAAAGCATATCTTATTATATTTAAGAAAACTAATGAATACATATATAACATTTGAAACATGAGATACATAATTCTAAAACCATATAAAATCATATATTATAAGATCATTCACTTTTTAAACCAGAATTGTTACACTACATCTGTTACAAGGACTTAAAGATCCAACCTTTGGAATAGTACCACCATAGGAGTTTTTCATACTTCTCTAGTTTCCTTTTTTTTGGTAGGTGAATGCCCTTATTTATAGGAACCTAAGCAAGTAAACACATAGGTGACTTGTCGCTGGGTGTTGAGCAAAGGGAAGTGATTAGTGTCCATTTTATTGCATGGAGGTGACATGTGGCACATGCTTAATCCTTACAATTGTTTGGTAGGTGCGACATGTGGCACTGGCATAATCCTTGCAACTGCTTGGTAGGTGCGACACGTGGCATGTGCTTAATCCTTGTACCTGTCTAACAGGTACGACATGTGGCACATGCTTAATTATTGTAGCTGCTTGGCAGGTGTAGTAGCTTAAACTCCTCGTGCTTGGTTGCCTATCTTAGACACCTTGTGCTTGGTTACCTACCTTAGATATCTCATGCTTGGTTGCTTACCTTAGACACCTTATGCTTGGTTGCTTACCTTATTAACGCCTCATGCTTGGTAAGGGATAGACAAGAGGGTGGTGTTCTTGCTTAGCAATGAGGTAATTGAAATGAAACTTCAAAAATATTAATATTAAAAACTAGGGATGTCACAATGATGTTCCTAGAAGATCTCCCGAGTTCATTCACAAAAGTATGTGGGTTTACCTTTAAAGTTTCATTTTCTTGATTAGTATTCTATAAATAATTCATTAAGAAATCTTTCAACTAAACTATTTTCTAATTTTTTTTTAAACTTTAAGACATGCACTTTCAAATTTTGTGCACAACTTGTCCTTTTAAACCGTTTGTTCATTGAAAATAACATCTCTACTCTTGATAATCTTATAATTTTGGTCATCCTAGAAGTGATTACCAAACTCTATATCACCATACCAATAAAAAAAACCAAACTTCTTAGTTTTGGGATGAAATTTACTTCTAGTAATGGAGTTAGTATGAATATAGGATACACAACCAAACATTTTTGAGAAAGAAAGGTTTTGTTTTTTTTATTACTTTAAACCTCCTTTGGGATTCTGCAATTCAACACTGCCGAGAGTCCCTAATTAATCAAATAAGTTGTAGTGATAACTATTTCAACTCATAACATTTTCAACAACCCTACATGAAATCTCATGCTCCTAGCACATTCATTTAAGGTCTTGTTCATCCTTTCTACCATAGAATTTTATTGAGGTTTTCTTATAATGGTTTTTCTCATCTTGATCTCTTTATCAGGATAATATGCTTGAATTCTTCATCAATATATTCTCACCCATTATTAGACAGTAAGCACTTCACCTTTGAATTGAACTCAACTTCAACCATGACTCTCCACTTTTTGAAGGTGTTAAAGATATTATATTCATTCTTTAAGAAATAAACCCACACCTTTATACTCAAGTCATTAATGAATGTCACATAGCAACTTGAGTCTTCGAGGGATGTAATAAGAGAAGCCCCTTGAACCAACTCCAATTTTTATGTTTTTGATTCCCTTCCGACTTTAGAAAATTTGATCAGTTTATGTTGGCTAAATATGCAACTATCACACAAGATATGCTTAATAGATTTGAACCCTAGTAGTTTTCCCTTTCACAAAAACACTTTCATTCCCCTAATATTTTTCTCTTTGAAAAAGCACTTTCATTCCAATCTTGCTCATATCCCATGCCTATGATATCGTAGATCTGAATTAACACTAGCATCAACAATAACAACTATACCTGCAACTAGAAGTCATATACAATGTTTCAGTTTTATTTCCTTAAGCAACAACCATGATTCCCTTATTGACTTTCCATGTAGTACCAGTAAATGTCATATTATGGCCTTCATCATCAAGTTATCTTACTGAGATCAAATTATGCATTGACTTTGATACATATATCACCCTCTGGATTCTCCACACGAACCCTTTTGACATCTTCATACTAACATCATCAACACCAACAATGTCTTAAGGTTTTCCATCCGCTAATAGCAACATAATTTTCCATAATTTTGTGGATAGATAAGAGTAATGCATTTTACACTTCCTCAGTCAGAACATTGGCCATGTCATTTTTTGTTCTCATTGGCTCCCAACTATTTGGTAGTGGAGCCAAAAGAATTAAGGGACAAGCTTCATCATCGAAGTTGATTTCAACTAAGGAGAGCTGGTTAGCAATACTATTAAATTCATTTAGATGCTTTGTTGTTAGAGCATCTTCTCCCATCTTCAAATTAAATAATTTTTTTGGACCTTGTTATCCGTAGAAGGCTTCTCATATATGTGAGACAAAACCTCCATTAGCACCTTTATGGTTTTCTCCTTCACCACATGATGTGACACATTCTTTGATAATGCCAATAAGATGATTCCTAACATTAGTTATGGTTTCTGTTCGAGGAGAGACATATGCAACCTTTAACCATAGAGATAATATTTGATTTGCATTCTTTAACATGCGAAATCCATAACATCAAAGATATTGATTGTAAGCCGATATCCATTTTCTCTAGCTATTGCTCTTACTAAAACGTGACTTTGATATCACTTTTTATGAGAAAATCCTTATTTATGAGAGCAAGAACACACAAGAAATAGAAAATAAATAGAACACAAATAGGATTTATAGTGGTTTACTCTCAGTGTAAGAACTATGTCCATTTTGCCACTATAAAATTTCCACTATGATAAAAAAAGAAAAAAATATTGAGTTATCACATGCCTTACAATAATTATCTCTCCTTTATTTTTTCCTACATAGTAAAATGTTTGTCCTGCTCATCTCATATATAAGATGAAAATTAGGCCCAACTAATATACGTATAGAATACCTAAAATACTCTTTAAAAAACTATCAATTCAACACACACATGCAATGAATGTGCAATAGAAGTACAACCCGTACGCAACCAAGGATGAAACATGCCTTTCATTTATTTTTCCCTACACAAAAAATGATTGTCCTAATAGTTACCTTTATTATATGAAAATTAGGTTGGACTAGTATATGTATAGAATACTTAAAATACTCCTTAAAAACCATCAATTTAACACACATGCAATGAATGTGCATTGGAAGTGCAACCCACATGTAAGCGGGGCTTTTTTAACTTCTGTAGCAGTTTTAAAAAATAATTTTTAAAAAATGGTAGTTGAGAAAATATTGATAGATCTACAGCAGTTTTGGCCACGTGGAAGGTGTCTTTTGAAGAGACACTTTCCACAATTTTTAAAATCATGAAAGAAGTAAATTTAAGTTAAAGGTGTCTTTTGAAGAGACACCTTCTACAGTTCAAGAAATTTTGATTTATATTAAAGGTGTCTCTTGAAAAGACACTTTCCACGTGGCAAAAAATCTAACATGCATTAAAGGTGTCTCTTCAAGATACACCTTCCACAATTTGACAAATTTGAATGTCTCATAATTTTGAAGCTAAAGATGTCGCTTGAAGAAATAACTTTTACAATTCTTAAAAATTTTAATTTATACAAAAGGTGTCACTCGAAGAAATACTTTCCACAATTCCACAAATTCCAATCTATATATACTAAAGGTGTTTCTTCAAAAGACATCTTCTACAATTCCAAAAAATTGGATTTATACTAAAGGTGTCTCTTCAAGAGACACCTTCAATATAATTCTATTTTTTGGGAATTGTGAAAGGTGACTGTTGACACCTTCCACAATTTAAAAAAAAATTTGAAGAGACTTTCCACAATTTTCATTCAAACACGGGAAAATTTCAAATTTATGCTGAAGGTGTCTCTTGAAGAGACATCTTTCACAATTCCTAAAAAAATGAAATTATACTTAGACGTCTTTCATAATTTTTTAAAAATTGGGTTTATACTGAAAGTGTCTCTTCAAGAGACACTTTTCACAATTTCCATTCAAATAGTGGAAAATTTCGAATTTATGCTGAAGATGTCTCTTGAAGAGACACCTTCCACAATTCCAAAAAAAAATAGAATTATACTTAGACGTCTTTCATAATTTTTAAAAAATTAGGTTTATAACACTTTCCATAATTTTCATACCGAAGATGTTCTACGGGTCTCTTTGCTTTTGTGCCATTGGATTTAAATTTCAAGAATGCAAAACCCCCAATGAAAAAAAAAAAAAATGCCTTTGTTTTTTTGCTCCTTGTGCTTTCTGGAGATGTTCTACAGGTCTCTTTGCTTTTGTGCCATCGGATTTAAATTTCACAAACCCTAAATCCACAATTTTTGAGCCAGGCTGAAAAACACAACCTTTCCCCGCAAATCATGATCAAATTACCAAATACAATCTTATGTTTTTTTATAAATAAAAAAAAAATTGGACTGACGAATATTGTGTCAGAACCGGAGGAAAAAAAAAATGGAAACAAAATTCTCAACTTTCCCACACTTTCTAGGCAACCAAACAGAATCACAACAAGCCGAACCGTAAAAAAAATTAAAACTTTCTCCATAATTTTTATCATACTCGATTTCATTGTTAAAGAAAAAAACGAAAACTTTAATTTTTTTCAACTTTTCCACACTTTCTTGGCAGCCAAACAGAATCACAACAAGCCAAACCATAAAAAAAATGAAAACTTTTACAGAAAAAACCGGGGGCAATGGTTTCTCAGATCTACACTTCCTATTGGTATTGAGGGAAGGATCTCCACTCTGTGATTGGCATGCGGGAAAATGGGTTTTGGGGCAGAGGACAAAATGATTTTTGAAGCAGAGAAGAAAAGAAGAAAACATGATTTTTGAAGCAGAGAAGAAAAGAAGAAAACGGGCTGGGGAAACTACGTGTTAAAAAGTGCCGTAGAATTGGAATTATTTTCCAATCTATGGTATTTTAAAAATTATTTTTTCCAATTGCTGTATATTTATCAAGAATCCCATGTAAGCGAGTATGAAATATGCCTTACAATAATCGTCTCTCTTTTATTTTTTCCTACACAGGCAAATTAGTGCCGTAAAGGATGAAATATGCTGTACGATAATCATCTCTCCATTATTTTTCCCTACACAGGCAAATTAATGTCATATCAGAACAAAATGTTTCTTAAAAAGAGTCCTTATATTAAGAGGAATCCATTTCCTCTTGATAGAAGCTTTATAGCCCATGAAGGTGGGTTTCTCAATAAATTTACTATTTTTTCCCTTCCTATTTCCCCGACGTGGGATAGCTTTTAAGCTAAAGCTAAGAAATAAAATCAAGGTGCACAGCCACCACCAGGCCAAAGTCTGCTATAGAGACAAATAAATTTTAATTATCTTACTATGTCTTCTATATAATATTTAAATACAAAAAAAAGTATCAATAATTTTAGTAAAAAAACTTATTCAAACCAAATATATTACAATTTTAAATTTAATGTGTTTTTAAATTCGACATATTATTAAAAAATATCACAAAATATATTATACACAAAATAATCAAAATATATGATACATATATATATTTTTAGAACTTGAATACATATATATTATTTCTTATTTATAATTTTTTTTAGAGTTGCTTTTCCACATATTTAAGAGTGTTGATTAATTTTTATTTTATCGATATTTTTTTGTTAAAATATCTACTGATATTTTTCGATATATCTGTAAAATCAAATTATCTATATATTTATCAAAACCGATATTTTCATTGTTGCATGCAACATAGTGCAATAAGTTGATATGGAGTAATAAAAAAAAGTTTTCATTATAATTAGGTTCTAGTCCACCCATCTTAACCATTAGAACTATTTTATATATAAATAAAAATAAAAACTTAAATAAAAGCCGATGAATATGAAAAGTATGTGTATAGAAATAATTATTTTATTTACTAAATATTAATAGAAATAAATAAATAAATAATATTTAAAAAAAAAATATAATTGCAATTGAAAATAATGGAGGATATGATAAATGTGACTACTTAAAATATTTTAAACAATAAAAGTTTTGAATATGATACTTAAAAAAAATGATAAATTTATTAATCCCAGAAAATATATGTAGGCAATGTTTGCTGAAAAACGTTAGCTAACACAACCCTTCCTCAAACGCAGCCCATTCCCAAGGCTCACTTCCAGAAGAAGGCATCTGGTGTTCGGGTGGAGTTGCTTCATTCATCCAAAATCCCAACAAACATTCATGCATGGATCCCTCACCATCCTCGGATTCTCCGCAATGAGAAAATCCGCGGCCATTATCAAACCAGGTGAGTACCTTCTTATTCTTCTCAAACCCTACTCCTCAATCGCTTCTCTCCCTCAAATACTATCCCTCGATTCCGAACCAGTGGATCTCTCTGCCCAACTCCTCTCTATTCTCTCTCGCCCAAATTGGCAGAAACACCCTTCTCTCAGAAAGCTTCTGCCTTCTCTAACCCCATCTCATGTCTCCTCTCTCTTCGCCTTCAATCTCGATCCCCAAACGGCCCTGAGCTTCTTCAATTGGATCGCCCTGCGACCTGGATTCAAACACAATGTTCATTCCTATTCCTCCATGTTAAACATTCTTATTCGAGCTCGATTGCTCGGTGTGGCTGAAAAGATTCGGATTTCAATGATCAAATCCTGCTGTTCTATTGAGGATGTACTATTTGTATTGGAAGTCTTTCGGAAAATGAATGCTGATGGTGAATTCAAATTTAAACCAACTCTTAGATGTTATAATACCATTTTGATGTCTTTGTCAAAGTTTCTTTTGATTGATGAAATGAAGACTGTTTATTTGGAGTTATTGAATAACCAGATTTCGCCTAATATATATACGTTTAACGCAATGGTTAATGGGTATTGCAAGATTGGAAATGTGGTTGAGGCAGAATTATACGCAAGTAAGATAGTGCAAGCGGGTTTACACCCCGACACATTTACATATACTTCTTTGATATTGGGGCACTGTAGGAATAAAGGTGTAGATAATGCTTATGAGGTGTTTTTGATTATGCCGCAAAAGGGTTGTCAAAGGAATGAGGTTTCCTATACTAATCTTATTCATGGGCTTTGTGAAGCTGGAAGGATTAATGAAGCTCTTAAGTTGTTTGCTGATATGACTGAGGATAATTGTTGTCCAACTGTGCGGACATATACAGTTCTAATATACGCATTGAGTGGATCAGGTAGGAAAGTAGAGGCATTAAATTTGTTTAATGAGATGAAGGAGAAAGGCTGTGAACCAAATGTTCACACTTACACTGTCCTCATTGATGGTCTATGTAAAGAAAATAAGATGGATGAAGCAAGAAAAATGCTAAGTGAGATGTCAGAGAAAGGATTGATTCCCAGTGTGGTAACATACAATGCTTTGATTGATGGGTATTGCAAGGAGGGAATGATTGATGATGCCTTTGAAATTTTGGATTTGATGGAATCAAATAGCTGTGGTCCAAACACTCGCACATACAATGAGTTGATATGTGGGCTTTGTAAGAAAAGAAAGGTGCACAAGGCAATGGCGCTACTCAATAAGATGCTTGAGCGCAAGCTGTCACCAAGCCTGATCACGTATAACTCTTTGATTCATGGGCAATGTAAAGTCAATGATTTAGAGAGTGCTTATAGGTTACTTAGTTTGATGAATGAAAATGGTTTGGTTCCTGACCAATGGACTTATTCTGTCTTCATAGATACCCTATGTAAAGAAGGGAGGGTTGAAGAAGCTGGTACCCTATTTGATTCTGTCAAGGCGAAAGGCGTAAAAGCAAATGAAGTGATATATACTGCTCTAATCGATGGCTATTGCAAAGTGGGGAAAATCGATGTTGCCTATTCTTTGCTTGAGAGAATGCTGAATGATGCATGCTTACCTAACTCGTACACTTACAACGTGTTGATAGAAGGGCTGTGCAAGGAGAAGAAGATGAAAGAAGCGTCATCATTAGTGGCAAAGATGTTAACAATGGGTGTGAAGCCCACAGTTGTTACTTATACAATTCTCATTGGAGAAATGTTGAAAGATGGTGCTTTTGACCATGCTCTTAAAGTTTTCAACCACATGGTCTCCTTGGGTTATCAGCCTGATGTTTGTACATACACAGCATTTCTTCATGCATATTTCAGTCAAGGGATGCTAGAAGAAGTGGATGATGTGATTGCCAAAATGAATGAAGAGGGCATTCTGCCAGATCTGGTGACTTACACTGTATTAATTGATGGGTATGCTCGTTTGGGTTTGACACATCGTGCTTTTGATTTTCTCAAATGCATGGTCGATACTGGATGCAAGCCCTCCCTTTATATTGTTTCCATTTTAATCAAGAATCTTTCACATGAAAATCGGATGAAAGAAACAAGATCTGAAATAGGTATTGATTCTGTTTCAAATGTCAATTCTGTTGATATTGCTGATGTATGGAAGACATTGGAATATGAAATTGCTCTAAAGCTCTTTGAGAAAATGGTTGAGCATGGTTGCACAATAGATGTCAGTATATATGGAGCACTAATTGCAGGATTTTGCCAACAGGAGCGATTGGAAGAAGCTCAGGGGTTAGTTCATCACATGAAAGAAAGAGGAATGTCCCCCAGTGAAGATATTTATAACTCTCTTCTTGACTGTTGCTGCAAGTTGGGGGTGTATGCTGAGGCAGTGAGGCTGGTGGATGCTATGGTAGAAAATGGTCTTTTACCACTTTTAGAGTCCTATAAGTTGCTTGTTTGTGGTTTGTACATAGAAGGCAGCAATGAAAAAGCCAAAGCAGTTTTCCATGGTCTGCTTTCTTGTGGGTATAACTATGATGAAGTAGCTTGGAAGGTTCTTATTGATGGCTTGCTTAAGAGGGACCTTGTTGACGAATGCTCTGAACTGATAGACATTATGGAGGAAAAGGGTTGCCAGCCTAATCCTCTAACATATTCATTGTTGATTGAGGGACTTGAAAGGACATAGAATGATTGGACATAATATTTGCTCTGGATATTTTTTTTTCCTCATGAATGAGTTCTCAGCCGGTACTCTTCATGTCTGATGCAGACTCTTGCTATATGGGTACCACACCAGAATCTTTTGGCATACAATTCTGGAATAAGTATGTTGATTTCATTTTCTCAAAATTTGTAACTACCATTTTGAAATTAGCTGCCTTTTTTTCTTTTGCCATTGTTGCTTTGATTTTGTGACCTTCTCCTTTTGGGTTTTCATGGTCTTTTTGTTTGTTTTGTGTTTTACTGTTTTTGTTTTTTGTCCTTTTCTTGCATGTATCTAAGAATTTGTGCTTCATTGAAGAATGGAAGTGACCATGCAGAGCAATGATTTGAAAAGAGTGCTTCAATGCCTTCTTACAATGAGCAACAGCAGAGATATAGGGCAAGAAAATACAGTACTGAATTTGATGACGTTCTCAGTTTAACTGCTAAGAAGGAAAATATTCTGGATGGTGTCCAAGGAATAGTGAAATTTGCAGAGGAGTTTTTGGATCTTATTGACTGCAGATGCTACTGCACAAGCAGACATTGCTTGTGCAGCTCTTATGAGGTTAGCTGCTGCAAATTCAACGAAGGGAGCATTAGAGGATCATGAGTTAAGAGGACTATCTGTCAATCATGGAGAGTTGACACAACTGAGTGTATGTATTCTATATTTAGTTTTGCTTCTGTGACATGCTTGTTCCTTGCACTTTCTAAAACATACTACAAAGTTCAAACAATTTGTCTGTAAAATCCTTTTGGGTTCATCCATGTATTAGTGCAAATATGATTTCTTCATATAAATCCAATTAAATAATATTCCTGTCTAACTCATCCCAGCTACTTTTAAGTACTAACTCTTCTTCTTTGCAACTTCACTAGATGATTTAATCTTTAATATGGATGCATACACAGTTTAGATGAACCCTTATTGATCAATTGAGATGGGATGGATACTGCAAGACTGTCAGGATGTCTGAGTGTCAAAAGTTCAATTATCAAGAGTCTATTATGTTAATGGTGTCTAACGATTCATATGTATTTAAGTTTAGCAGTTTAACATGGAGAAATTGCATGGAGATTTCAGGCATATTTGAACATCCATAGAAATTGAATTGTCCTGTGTGTTTCACTTAGCATTTGAAGGTAAAAGTTAATCATCCAGTATTGGGCCATGGAAGGTAGGAGTCATCACCACAACTGATTGTATGAGATCATGTCTCGTAAAATGATTCTTTCCTCTTTTTAAAAAAAAGTATATTGTGAGATAATTGCCATTTCTATACAATGGCCTCATTTCTATAGTATTATGATTTGTTTATTTACAGTTGTGTATTGTCGTGTGGTTTCATGATGCTTTTTCACATAGGAATGTTCACATATGAACTTCATAATCAGATTGCATGTGAGCATTTTCCACAAGTTCTTTGTGCACACTCCAATCTTTTATAACAAATGCAGAATGATGAATTTCTCAGTTGTGAATTTGCATTTTAGAGCACTGGATAATTGCCATCAGAATAATGAATGAGATTAAGGTTAACTCCCCCTGCTTTTGATGATTTCTTTGTTGCTCTTCTTTATTGGTTTTTGTTGCTTTTGCTTGGTGCCCTTTAAATAAAACCAAATGCACATGCTTCAGGGTCTAGTAAATAACTTGATCTCAGTTGGCCTGGGATGTGTAGCGACATTTGCAGCTGTAGTTTTGGAAGACAATGTGCTTATGGAGAAGGCATGGCAGGATATTGGCATACTCCGTGCCCATGTATAAATTCTTTCTCCAAAGTTTACTTTAGCCTTTAATTTAGAAATTTGATCTAACCAGTTTCATGAACACCTCCAGGCACATGTATGAGCAACACTGAAAAACTTGGTTCAGGCTTGGAACAAAATTCTGCAGAAGGGGATTGAGCATACTCCCTCGGATAAAATAGATGCTGCAGCTGCATTCCTGGATTCCTTAAAGGAACCTGAACTTCCAAGTTTGGCAGAATCTGAGAAGAAACCACCAATTGAAACTCTTCCTCCTGGAAGGGTGTCTCTATCTGCTCCCATTTCTGTTCAGAGGAAACATGTTCCTGCCACACAGCAACAACCTGGCAAGCTGTTGCTATCGGAAGAACGTCAGTTAGTGCTACACCACCACCAGAATCGAGTGAAGCCACTGCAGATGAGAACAATCCAAGTTCATCAGTTATCAGTCCTGGCCCTGATCCAGTTGCTCTATCATCCAAAAGTCGTCCAGTTTTACCTGAGGGCATCCCAAGGAACCTGATGTTCTGGAGATGAGTGTTCCTGTTACTGCATTGCCAACGACTGACCCACTTGCTTGACTTTCGAGTCCTAGCGAGTTATTGGGACTATAGTTTGTTGAATATGTTCTACAGCGTTTCTTCCATCTTCATTGAATTTTAATTTTACTGATACCATTGGCTTGTTTTAATTACCATCAACGACAGATTTTTTGCCATACCACAGCAGAGGAACCTGATTTTCTCGGCAAACTCAGTCATCTCCATATTTTGTATATTCTTTTGCTACAGTGTAATGTTAGCCACCTCTCAGCTTTCTTCTTTTAATTTTTATGTTTTTTGGTGGGGTAGTTGTAGTCTGTAGGATGCCACATATGCATGAGTCAGTTTGTAATATGTTGGTTCAGGAATGTCTAAGACTTGAAACTTACATAAAGCTCATCAGCCTAAAATAGAACAAACAAGAAACATAAAAAGATGGAATTGGAGTACTTATCAGATTAGAGTAGTTGAAACATAGACATAATAGAACATTATCCTTAAAGTAACATTATCTTTAAAGTAGATCCACCCTCCTTGAAGCTCAATTTGGTGTAAAAGGAATGTCATCCTACCTCCATGATACAACAACCAAGAACCTTGCCTTAGATACATTCCGTTAGCGAGGCACAATACAATTTGTAGACTTGAGAAATATGTAAGTTCCTCTAGAAGATATATGAGATGAGGGAGCTATAAACTCGGATGCAACAAGAGGAAGGCAGCAACAGTAAGGATTCAACACAGTCTCATATGGTTGTAGCAGACATGCAGTAGTAGTGAGGTTGCAGCATGGGCAGATGCAGCAAGGATGGAAGAATGTCGGATGTAACAGGGTCGGGCTATACAACAAACTAGTATTCTGTTGTAGCAATGACAAACAAGGATACTATCACACCCCAAAACCCACTCCATGAGCATGACGGTCATTTCACACCTTGCCCGAAGGCTTAAAGTGGAAACAACACAAATATTTATCTTGTAACTGGAAATTACTAATTACCAAATTCATATTCAAAGTAGTAAAATAAATAAATTCTATAATCCCTAATTCTCAACTTTTAAAATTAACACATCAACCAAAGTGTTATTATGCAAATAACTTCAAACTGAAATAATTCAAACATGAATTAAATTTTAACGTCTAAACAATGTCCATAATAAAGTTTGAACCAAAATCCTAACAAAGAAAAACTCCCTAGCCTAGTCATCATTCCTCACTCAAACTGAGAGTACTTGAAAAATTATCAACGAAGATGCATGAACTCAAAACTCAATAAGGAACATTAATACAGTTTTATAGATCAAATTGTTTCAATCATGCTTACAAATAGGAGATTTAGTGTAAAATTATTTTCATAAAAACGTTTGAATACAAATATATTAATATATTTTAAAGTGTTTAACCAAACATTTTCATTTATATCAAAATCATTTTATATTCATTTCAAATCAAATACATTTTATATGTTTTCACTTTGATTATCAAATAATAAATGATGTCCAATTAGGTACGACTTCACAAATGAGTGACTAGTTTCAAATTTGTTCTATTTAAAGTAAACAAAACTAAATGTCAACAATTATAACCCGTAGGCCATAAGGTTAACTATTATAACTCATTGACTAGGGCTATAAGGTCAACTATTATAACCCATTAACTAGGACCATAGAAATATCAACAATTATAACTCGTTGAATAGGACAATATAAATCAGAGTCAAACACTTCATTTCATTAATTCAAACTTACAAAAAAAAATATCATATTTTCAAAATTTTCATTTTTCATAAACAAAGAAAATGTTCAAACATATATTTTTTTTATACAAAACATATATTTGATCCATGCATAGAAATAAAAATAACATTTTTACACATTTCAAAATACAATATAAAAAGAAAATTATTTCCTTTTATAAAATTTGTATTAATTTCCCTTACCTTTCTTTAAAGAAGCACTCAAAATCTTGAAGAATTTAGCTTGAAGAATTACTCCTTACCTAATATAATATCATACACAACATTTATTATTTATCTAGAGATATAAATTTGACATTCTTAACAATATTTTACATAGTTTTCAGTAATTCTAATTAATTTCCTATATTAACATTATTAAAGATAATATTATTTTCAACGTCCTAAACAATAATAAATTAATTTAATAAGTTTACAAATTTTTAAAAAATTCATACTCCTCCCTACTTTTATCCTAATTATTTATATCTTTATATACTTAAATTAAATTAAAGGTTTTACAAAAACTATTATTATTATTATTATTATTATTAATCTCAATATCATCTCTTACTTAACAAACTATTCATGTACTTTTAACAACTCCAACAACCCCACATTATTATTATTATTATTATTATTATTATTTTAATTTATTCCACTACTCTTTCACCCTTTGGCTCTCAAGGTTAGATTGATTTTTTTTTTTTCCACTCAACAATCTAATATTCATTCTTCTTTTCTTCTTCTTCTTCATTTTTTTTTTGAAATTGTTGCCCCAACATACCACCTCAAATTCCAAAATCTAGAAACCCTACAATTCTTCTTCTTCTTATTATTATTTTCTTTTTCCAATCTAAAGCCTCCACAAACGATTTATTTATTTATTTTCTAAATCTAAAATTTCTCTTCTTCCACTAATTTTTTATTTATTTATTTTCTATTCAATTGAAATTTTCTTATTTTCATCAATAAATCAATCTGCATTCATAAATTTCCAATCTTTAGGTCTAAAAAAAAATTAAATAAACAAACCCTAATTTAGATTGGGATTTCTAAAGTATTCAAATCTAATTAATGAATATAAAATATTAATCCGATGATTAAAATATTATCTGAAAAGTTGATCTTCAAACCTTAAACCTCCAAATCTTTAGCCTTATGCTCTTTGACATTTTTTGATCTCCGTGTAAAAAGGTTTTCTGAATAGAAAAGATAGGGAAAATCTAATTTATACCTAAGACTTTTAAAAGCGAAAAGACTGTTGTACCCTCATTAGATTAATTAATTAAATTAATTATTATTAAATTACGATTTTACCCTTAAATTGGGTTTGGGGTATTACAGATACAGTAGGAATAGAAGAATGCCTCATATTATATTAAATGACAACAATATAAAGTAGAAGTGGACAAAAAAACAGTAGGCAAAGAATAGAGACAAGAAGGAAAGAGTAGGAAGAGTTCGCCAGATAGTAATAAGAGTCGTGAATGAGAGACTTTGAGGGAAGGGGTCTATTTATAGGTAGAGTTCAAAGAGACTCTCCTATAATGGTTAAAAGACCATAACAAAATAAATACCAAATTGATTAAAAAAAAATAATCATATTCATGTAAAACCATAACAAAATAAATACCAAATTAATTAAAAAATAATTGATCATATGCATGTTTAGGCTTATTGCTCAAACTCCTTTGACTCAATCTAAAAAACCATAATGGCTTACTCGTTCAAACTCCTTTGTCCTAATCTCAAAATCATAATAGGAAGATTGAAGACTTGGCCTCACCAAAAATGAGCAAGTCAACGAATTCAAAAAAATTAATTAATTAATTTTATTACGTAAAAGTTTCTAGACTCGTGCGAGTATGCATAAAAGTGGGGGTCCATTTGTGTACAGTTCATACGCATTAAGGTTTCTTGGACCAAGCCACATGAAATCCCACTAGAATGGGCCTGGGACTTTAGGTACGCGAGAGTCTCACTTCCTTCTCCACAAGCCTAAGAAATTAAGGGGGAAAAAAAGGTTTTAATTCCCTTCAATGTAGGATTGACACCTTTTAGATTTTTAAAAATAAAACTCACACACATGCCACACACACACACACCCACTCTTCCTATAATCCCCCATAGAGTGTATTAGTGAAGAAGAAAAGACCAAAGGAAAACTAGAATCCAATGCATCAATACTGGTGCCCATAGACTAGAATCGACCTTAGCATAAAAACAAGTTTTGAGCTATAAAAACTTGATGAAAATAAATGTTTATGAACTAGTGTTTCTTTAATTAATTCAAGGAACCTATTACCTACATTGGTTTTTTAACTACGAGCTATACATAATGGGTTGACACAAATAGGCTATGCACTTTACTTGAATATTCATGAGAACTCTAGAGAACTTGTCAAGTTCTCATAGGAGGCTACCCAATTGCTACTTTCATATAAGTGAATCCATTAAGTGTTTCTTGTATCTAAGCACACCATCCATTCATGTAAATAAAACTAAAATTCTTAAAGTTGTTAATTAGATTTCATTATATAAATAAAACTATGCAACTCAATGACGCTTTATTCTCTTCGACTCATTGTATTCATTAATTAGTTAATTTATGCCAAAGTTCCCTCCACTTGCTTATAAAAGACTGTGAAACCAAGGTTTGGTTAATCTTGATTTTGATGATAGCAAAACAAGTTTAGAACTAATGATTATATTTCAAGTGTGATTAGGCAAGACGATTTCCAAAGTGGCAATCACAAAGACAAATCAAGGCAAAGAGAAATCATGAAGAAGAAGACCACCTCAAAGAGAAGTGTTTTTCAAGACCCAAGCTTCTAAGATCTCTTTGTAAGGTTGTTGGTGCACTAGGACTTTCATGCATTACATTCTTTATTTATGCACCAAAATCATCCAAGAGTAATTTTGTTTTAAATATCTTTAGAATTGGATGATTTCATGTTTTCAACTAAAACCTTGTGATTAAATGTTTTTCAAACTTGTTTTAAAAGGTTTTAAGTTGAAAAAGTTGGGTGTTGAGCCAAAAAATGGCTCAACTAGTTAAATCGGATGAAGAACCGGTCGACTGCAAGTTCAACCGGTCGAGGTCCAGGTCGACCCCCAGCTCAACCGGTCGAGGTCCGAGTCGACCCACAGCTCAACCGGTCGAGGCCCGGGTAGACCCCCAACTCAACCGGTCGAGGGTGCAAAAAACTTTCTCTTTCTTCCAAAACGGTTATTCAAGCGGTCAAGGTTGAACCTCAACCGATTAAGGTCCGGTCGAGGTCCGGTTGAGGCCTAATGGTCACCTGCCAAGCATTAAATGCTAACTGCTAGTCAACCGGTCGACCCCTAGCTCGACCGATCGAACGCCCAAATGGCTAGTTTGGCTTTTCTCTTCTATAAAAAGGCTCTAATCTTCATTGTTTCAAAAAGCTTAACCTTCCCAAACCTTTTTTTGATTATATTTGAGCCTTGGAAGAGTGTTTTTGAGTGCACCATTTGTCTAAAACTTGCATATCCTTAGTGCACATTTCAATCCTAGTTTTCTTGTATCATTTGAGCTTAAAGTTCTTGTGCTAGGATTTTTGTGAGATCATTTTGTGGACCCGCATTTTTCACGTGCATCCCCACTCGATCAGCGAGACTCACTTTTTATTTGTGAAAAATTAATTTTAGAAAAGTTGGAGTCGCCACCTATTTTATTTTTATTTTAAAGGGAAAATAAAACAAGAAAGAAAAACCCTAAAAAATGACTCCATAGTTTTGGAAAAAAACATGTCTTTGGGAAATCTGAGTCTAGGTCAGGGGATTAGGTTACTTATTGGGAAGGTATCTCTAGGAGGTAGCACCCCTTTAAGCCCTACGAAGGTCTCTACTGACTAAGTTGAGGGAGATGTGGCAATTAATTGATTAACTAAGGGTACCTAGGTTGACTAAGGTGATCATAAAAAATAACATGCCAAACAAGATCAAACCACAATAAAGGAGAGTTAGGGTGCGTACCTGAACCACTTCTTAAGCGTTATCATAAAACATCAATGGTTAGTTTAGATAATATATCACCTAACATGCATTTTATCATAGATAATCGCACAATGAAGCTTATATATTAAAACACCCAAGGATTATATTGAACATGGATATGATCTTCAATAGCATACATCTCTATAGAATTTTTGAAAGCGAGTGAGGGAGAGAGCGTACCTGGGTAGCAAGCTAAACTCCTTTATGGAAAACAAGGTTAGCTAAATAATAGATTCAAAATAATCTCATATATACCACAAAGAGAAAGCACAATATCAAACAAAAAGTATTGAAGAAAACATCATGGATGTCAGGCTCCCACCAAAGCCCTGATTGATTTTGCATGAGTTGATTTTATGAATTCCATTGTTTGGAATCATGAAGTTTGTTTATGCTTGTTGAAAATCGAGAAAACCATGAAAATATCCAAAAATCAAATTAAATAGTGAAAACGCATGCTGGAAGGAAAATGACAGCAAAAGTTTTGTTGAAATATGGATTTTAAGCCTAGAAACTCCTAAAGAAGCTTAAAAAAAACTAGAGTTATTTTGACGAAAAATGGTTTTGAAATCCAGATTTAAGACGTATAAGATCACAAAAAGAAGAAAAAGAAACATTAGAAGGAATATGATGTGTGGTAAGGTGACCATGCTGAGTAGGGCTTTAGAATTATCGGCTGCGGACGCTCTCCGGGTAAGCGCTATCTGAGGATCCGGACATGTCTGACCGGGGAAGTTGAATCGCCCTCCTATCCCATCTGGCGTCAGGCGACGGATGTGAAATATCCGGAGAAGGTGGAACGTTGGCGGACAGAATTCCGGATGTGAGATATCTGGAGAAGGTGGAACGTTGGCGGACAGAATTTCGGATGTGAGATATCTGGAGGAGATGGAACGTTGGCCGAACAGGATTCCGAATGTGAGATATCCGGAGGAGGTGGAATGTCGGCGGACAGAATTCCAGATGTGAGATATCCGGAGGAGATGGAACGTTGGCCGGACAGAATTCCGGATGTGAGATACCCGGAGGAGGTGGAATGTCGGCGGATAGAATTCAGGATGTGAGATATCTGGAGGAGGTGGAATGTCGGTGGACTGAATTCCAGATGTGAGATATCCGGAGGAGATGGAATGTCGGCGGATAGAATTCCGGATGTGAGATATCCAGATGAGGTGGAATGTTGGCCGGACAGAATTCTTCCCATTCCAAGAGTTCCAGAAATTGCTACCTAACGGAGACAGGGTACCTAAAAAAAAAAAGGAAACTAGAAAAAAGAAAAGAAAAGAAGAAACGAACACAAAGAGAAAGAACTCTAGAAAACAGAGTAGAGATAAGAAAAAAATAAAAATAATAAAAAAAAGAATAACCAAGCCAAGCCACATTCCATTGCTTTGTCAATGGGCTTGGAATGGTGAGAGAGGTACGGGCAGATTCCAGCAAACAAGTATAGCCATAATTCTTATGTAATGCGTAGGAAATTAAAAAAAATGGAACCTTTCATCCCTAAATCAAAATTGGGGAACTCCAAAGAGACAAATCAATAACATCTATAGAAGCAATCAAGTACCAATGTAGACAAACATATGACCTTTGTCATTCTACCCCCTAGCATCAAAACGAGACTCGAAATCCAACGAAAATTCATACATCAAAAGGATAATCGGAATCAAGGAGGGGTCTACAGTAAACATACCTGGAAACACTTCCTTCCGGTGAGAAAATCTCCACTGGTCTTTTTCGTGCTTCCTTTCTCTTCCCTTGAAAACTTCTCTCTCTGCCCTCACAATCCAAAGAATCCTCCTGTTTTTCTTCATCTCTCACGTATATATATCAGCCTTCCCAAAGAACCCCCCAAATCCGCTGGAGGAAAATCCCCTCATCTCTTCCTTTTTTAAATCTACTTTCCTTTCTTATTTTCTTCCCTTTTATAACTGATTCCCCCATAGAAATAATATATGTGCTATCCTTCTAAAAAACAAAATCTCATTTTTTCCAAAATTCTGTTGATTCTCCTTCCAAATAGATGGCGGCCCATTTCCTCATGCCCAAAAGCCAAGAAATATGATTTAGAAAACTTGTAATAAGATAAAATAAAATAAAATAAAATAAAAATGATAAAGAAATCCATATAAGTCACACAAGTCATGTAGGTCATGCAATCATGCAACCATCTAAGAAAGTGAGTCAATGAATGAACTAAATGGGTTGGGGCCTAGTGGTGCCTAATGAACTAAGTGTCTTAAAGTGATTGGGATATTGTCTAAGTGACCTAAACATGCTTAAGAACTATCCTAAAAAAAGAATGGAAAGCTTAAGTCTAAATCGAAACTGCTAAGGGTCACAATAAGGGGCTAGGCAATCCCTCAACCAGAGTCTCCGAGGTGGCTTAAGAAAGGTAAGTAACGTGAGTAGTTATGGGCCACCAAGGAACTATTGTAAAGTATCGAACAAGTATCTAATAGGATATGTGCTAGGAGGACAAAATTGAAGGTCTACACATTTATTTATAAACCTTTGAGAAGAAGTTTCTTAAGAGTGTGGTATCTCTTGAGAAGTGTAAAGGGTGCTTGGAGCCAAAAGTCCAAAAGGGTGAATTGGAACCATAATCCAATTGTATTGCTTGACGGCTTGGTTTGGAAGCCTTGACTTAGTGGAACCTCAAGCTCGGGATTGAAGCTAGAGGAGAGTGGATGTAGGCCGGGTTGTGCCGAACCACTATAAACTCTTGTGTTTGCATTCTCTCTTCCCTACTCTTTAATTTATATGCAATTGTCTTTATATTGCTTATTATATACTTGCATATAATTGTCTTTTACATTCACATAGTTTAAATTTGCAAAAAGAGACCATCACCCTATTCACCGCCCTATAGGGTGATTACCATAGGTTGGATTAGCCTAATTTTCCTAACAGAGACCATGGTTATTTGAGCTTAAAGAGGTGCTATAGCTTATCCTCATACATTTCCAATAGATAACCTAACCCTCAAGTCCATTCCTAGTTCATAAACTTATATCCTTCCAAATAAAGAGTCACTTCTAGGATTTTTCTATCTTATTTTTATTTTCCTTTTTAAAAATAATACAATAAGTAACGACTCTAACTTTTAAAACAAAAATCATTTTTTCACAATGATAATGAGTTTTGCCATCAAATGGGGACACGTGTAAAAAATATGGATCCGCAACTCACCATGGGAAAACTATCCAGATGGCTAAGATAAGTCACCCTTCCAATTATGAGGTAGTGCACTACAGTCTCAAATGGATTGCCTAAATGCATGAACCGACCGTGAACTACTCATCACTTTGCAAGAAACCCATAATTGAAATCTTTTGTACAACTCCTACTGCATCCAAGTCAAGTACAATGCAAGTAATGTGGAGTACAATGCAAGTAATGTGGAGTGTGTATGCTCAAATAACTAACTAATGCAAAAAGGAATAAAATAAAGAAACTAAGAAACATAAATAAATAAATTTATAAATGAATTTTTACTTGTTACATCATGTCATGCTTTCCAAGGCTCAATTCCAATAAACTCCCACTAGTCTTAAAGCATGATGAAAATACATCTAATACCTAAGTTATCCCTATGACCATCAAAGACTCTATTAGGAAAAGTCTTCATGAAAGGATTTATCAAGTTCCTTGCAGAAGCAATCTTTTTCATAGCCACACCTCCTTTCATTACTATCTTATGTATCAAGTGATACTTTTTATCAATGTACTCACCCTTTTGATGGTTTCTTGGTTCTTTAATCTATACCACCACCCCATTGTTGTCACAAAATAGTACTAAGGGCGATACAGCTAAAAGAACAACCCTAAGTCCCAATAGGAAGTTCTAAATCCAAATAACTTCCTTTGCTACATCAAAAGTAACAACATACTTGGCTTCTATAATGGAGTTATCAATACAAGATTATTTCACACTTCTCCAACTAATAGTACCACTACATATAGTGAACACAAACCCAAAGATAAGCTTGTAAGAGTCTTTATTAGACTAAAAGTTTGAGTATACCCAAAGGGTAACAACTCATCAATGATATACCAGCATATAATTCCTCGTTCTCTGAAGATACTTGAGTATATGTTTAACCTTCGTCTAATGCTCTATGCTTGAATTGGATTGATATCTACTCACTATCCCTACAACAAAACAAATATCTAGTGTAATACATAGCATCGCATACATAAGGCTAACCACTATTGAAGCATAGAGTATTGTCTTCATGTGATCTTTCTCCTCAGTATTCTTAGGACACTAATCTTGAAAAGGTGGCACTCTATACTTGAAGGGTAGTAGACCTTTTTTAGAGTTTTGCATTATATACTTGATCAAAAGCTTGTCAATGTAAGTGGCATGAGATGATGCAATCTTCTTATTCTTGCAATCCTAAAGGACCTTAATCTCAAGAATATATTACGTCTCACCCAAAATTGAGTAGATAACCAAATATTGACTTATAACAATAACCCTACATCATTCCCAATACGTAGAATGTCATCAACATACGTGACCAAAAATACCATCATGCTTTCCTATGTCTTCTTGTACACATAAGGCTCATTCTCATTTTGATCAAAATCAAGGATCTTAATAACCTAATCAAAACACCTATTCTATGAGTGAGATACTTGCTTTAATCCATAAATGGATTTATACAACTTGCATTAAGATAACTAAAAAAGTTTTTCTTTGTTTAAATGTCACTTTACCTACCAAATAGCCATTTAATAATTAAAATGAAAATTTTGTTATACCTCCATGTGATAATCATAGAATAGATGTAATGCAACTGCAAGTGGCACCACAACCATTAAGTTCAAGTTGATTAAGAAAGTAATGTATCAAAATAAAAATTCACCTAGTGATGTTGGTTATTATTTATTATTTCCCTTATATTTTATATCCTTGTAAAATGACATTAGTCATTTGAATTTTTTCAGATTGGCAACAAACTTTTTCTAGGTTATTAAAATATCATTATCTCAATAAATAAATTGGGGAATTTAGTAAGTGAAAAGGTATATATTATCCAAATATGTTTTGCCAAGTTTCCTAAATATTAATTTTGATTGCAAAGAAATTTTTTTTGGGTAGTAGATGTGTTCCTATAAATCATTATAACTAAATGTCATGCTAAAAAAAAATTAGTTTACTTCACCAACTAAGCTTAACTATGTTAAATTAAATTTCTACAAGTGATCAATTGTTATAAAACATTAAATTTGATTATTTGAATGGTTAGACAGACAAATTTGGATAATAAAGATATTTGATTGTAAAATAGTTATGTTCCTAAAAAATCATTACAAACAAGTGTATTGTGATAAAATAAATAAATAAATAAATCAATTTGCTTTTCAATCTTAACTAGACTATGATATATTAAAATCTTAATCAATGATCAATTTTTATATAACAATAAATTTCATTCATTCAAATGGTCAACTTGAACAATTCGGATTGCAAAAAAAATTTCCTAGGTAATAGTTATGTTCCTAAAAAGTATTATAAACAAGTGTCATCTTAAAAAAAAAAAAAAAAAAAAAATCAGTTTATGTCACTAACTGAACTAAACTATGTTAGATTAATATCTGTAAAGATCAATTTTGATAGAACAATCATAGCTAAACTATGCAACATTAAAATCTCAATTAATGGTCAATTTCTATATACTAAGAAATTTAATTCATTCATATTGTCATGTTAAGCAATTCGGATTATGAGAAATTTTCTCTTGAAGTAGTTATGGTCCTAAAAATCATCATAAATAAATTTTGTGAAAAAAAATAGTTTTCTTTACCAACTGAGTTAAATTATGTTGGATTAAATTTCTATAAGCGATCAATTTTAATAAAACAATAAATTTGATTCTTTCGAATGCTCAAGTGGAGCAATTGGAAGTACAATGATATTTAATGGTAAAATAGTTATGTTTCTAAAAAATCATCACTAACAAGTGTTTTTTGATAAAAAAAAAAAAAATCAGTTTGCTTCCAAATCTTAACATGCTAAAAAAATCTATATGTTTAACCAACTAAGCTAAACTTTGTTAGATTAAATTTAAGTGGTCAATTTCAATAAAACAATAAATTTGATTCTTTTGAATGGTTAGGTGGCCCTATTCGGATTATAAAGATCTTTAATTGTAAATTATTTTTGTTCCTAAAAAATCATCACATGTTGGATAAAAAATCAGTTCACTTCTGAATTTTCGCTAAACTATGTTATATTAAAATCTCACTCAATGGTCAATTTCAATATAACAATAGATTTAACTTACTCAAATGGAGCAACTCAAATTGCAAAGAAAAATTTTCTAATAGTAGTAATGTTCCTAAAAGACATTATAAACAAGTGTCATCCTAAAACAAATCAGTTTACTTAACCAAATGAAATTTCTATAAATGATCAATTTTGATAAAACAATAAATTTGATTCTTTCAAATTGTAAAGTAGACTAATTTGGATAACAAAGATATCTGAACATATTAAGTTTGACTCTTGTTTATAATATGTAGTCTTATAAATTTGACTAATGTTAATAATTTCTACTCTCTCATATGAATGAATTGGTTTAAGCATTTGAACTTTTGAGATATTAAAAGTAAAAACACCTATTGACTACCTTGTTACCTTATTGGATATTTTTTTTTTTCAAATAGTATTAAATAATTTAAATTTTTATTTAAGTTTAAAATTGACTTACTATTAAAGTTATTTTAAAATGATTTATTTTTAATTTATATTTTAGGAAAAATTCTTAATATATTAAATCAAGATACTTAAAAAAAAATAAAAATGAAAACCACATTAGCCTTACTTTGTACATAACATTCTAATGACTTTAGAATGATATTGTATTTATTAAGGATTAATTCATTAAAAGGGATGAAAAATCTCAAATTTGTAAAACTAACCTCTCTCATTTTTTAACTTGAAGAGTAACCCATTTTTGACATAAATATCCTTCAACATTTTCATTATTTACATATATGTTTTAAGAGAAAATGTTATTTTTGCAAGAAAAAAGTGACAATATTTTTGTCCAAAATATGTATTTTTTTTTTGGGTAAAATAAAGTGGGAGGTAACTAGATTTGCAATTTCACATTTCTTTTGTCCCTTTTAATCAGTTATCCCATTTATTAAAGCCCCAAAGTTGTAACTCCCACAAGCTCTTATTCACCTGGTGATGTTGGTTATCATTTACCATTTCTAGTATATTTCATATCCTTGTAAATTGACCTTCGCCATTTTAATTTTTTCAGACCAGTAAGAAACCTTTTCTAGGTTATTAAATGGTTAAAATCATCTAATTGAGGGGAAATTAATAAAACACCACAAAAAAAAAAAGGTTTTTAATGACGAATCTTTAGTCACGACCATAAATATCGTGACCAAAGTTATTATTTTGTCACGGCCAAAGTAAAGTTGTAACTATATGTGTTAACCAAATTAGGGTGGAAAAAAACATGTTTATTCACCGTGATTTTATCAATCGTCACCAAAATGATTGATGAGAGGGTATTTTAGTCACGAATTTATTTGAAACCGTGACTACTTGAAAATTTATGGAGGGAAATTTTGGCGCTAATAATTTTAGTTATGGTAATTTTATCATCCGTGATAAAAAGTGTAACGAAATGAAGTTTTAGTTACAATTTTTTGTGAAACCATGACTATATGTATTGTGACTTTTAGTCACACCATTGATTGTTGTGACTGTATGGGAACCTATAGTCACGAATTTCGCATGACCGAGACCAAATGCATAAAGGTTTATTTTAAATATTTTGAACCTATGGTGACAGGGTTCACACAATCATGACCAAAAGTCTATTATTTATTTAAAAAAATTTTTGGGTTACCTATTATACTTTTTTAGAAAATCTTATATATATATATATATATATATATATATATATATATATATATATATATCATAAATAGAAATTATCATTAATAGTAATAATAATATTTCTTATTAATTATAAAAAGTTTAAAATTATATTACTATTTTTTTTAAGTTAAGAAACAAATTAGTGTGTTACCTATTTTTCTTTAGTTAAAATTATTTAATTTCCTTGTTATGATTAATGTTTTAATAAGAAGCAAAATAAAGTTTAATATATTAGTTTAAAAATATGATGGTTCAATTTGATATTATTTGATAAAAAGTTTAAGTGCAAGTGAGTTAGCAAATTAAAAAACAATTTTGATTTTATATATGATAAATAATTCTTATTATATTTAAAGTATCAATAATCGTGATAACTAAATTTTACTATGAACAATTACTAGTAAAATTGTTTATAGTTTTATTTAATTTTCAATCATAAAATATTTTTTAATCTTTATGATTTTTGCAATACAAAAATAATTTATAACTATAAAAATAACATTCTCTGTTTATGATTAAAAATAAAAGTTCTAAAATTTTATAATTCTTAAATTTGTAAAATTAACAAATTTATAAAGTTAAAATTCATGAAAAAATATTCTTAAACGCACCATTCTCTATTTATGTTTATTATATTTAGTACCAAATGGAAGTATGAAATTTTGTTGTCCAAATGTATGATGAAATTAAGCTACAGGCATATGGGATAAAGTAGAAATTAATATCATCAAATATGAAAAAATGATACCATATGATAAAATAATGATAGATTGGTATAAGATATAAAGGGACACGTGGCTGAAAATAATGAAGATAAAGTAGGAGTAGGATTCACATGTAACATTTCCTAGCACCTAAGGCCTACAAAAATACCAATAAATTATAGTTTTATTTGTGAAGTATTTTGACATTTTCAAAAACAATTATACAAAAACAGTTTTTCAAAACATTTTAAAAATTTGTTTGTTGATGTATTTTAAAATAAAAGTTGATTTAAAAACCCAAAATATTCTTAATATATTTTTTATGTTTTTAAATATGTTTTAAAAAATAACTTTTATATGTTATATTTTATTTTTAATTATTCTTTGTATTTATATAATTATTTTTGAAAATATCTTTTACTCTAATAAGTGAAAACAATTTAAGATAACTAAAAATATTAATATTTTTTAAAAATATCTTATTTTTTGTTTTTAAGAAGAAAAAATTGTTTCCCCTCTATGGTTTACTTATTTATTTATTTATTTATAATTAAGAATAAAAAACTGTTATAATTAAAAGCTCGTTAGCAAACACTACTTATACCTTTGAATTATTTTAGAAAAAGAACATTTTATGTATGATAAATAATAGGTTTTATAATAAGATAAGTTATTATAAGAAGATTTTATTAAATTTTACCATCATTAATATTAACATCATTAAGACCGGTTATTTCTTTTTTTTAGTAAACTTAGATTTACTAAACATGTTTAACTATTAAAATTTTAAAATATAGAACTTGATCAATTTCTAATATAAAATTTTAAAATTTTAAAACTTGATGAGCTTGATAAAACTTTGAAAATTAGAATTTTAAAATATAAAACTTGATAATTTTCTCATATATACTTATAAAATTTGAAATTTTAAAACTTGATAAAAAATTTAAAATATAAAACTTGATAAATTTCTAATATAAAATTTTAAAATTTTAAAGTTGATAATTTTAAAACTTGAAAAACTTGATAAAACTTAATAAAAAATTTGAAATAACACTTTGAGTAAAACATTGAACTTTCAAAATTAATTTTAAATTTTAAATTTTAAAATTTTAAAATAATTGTAAATTTTAAAAACTTGATAATTTTAAATTTTAAAAACTTGATAATTTTAAAACTTGAAAAACTTTCAAAATTAATAGTTTTGAACACAAAACAATAACAGTAAAATTAAATTAATTTTTTTTTCTTTTTTATGTGATTAAATATGCATGTGATAATTATAAAATATTCAAGAGATAAATTGGATAAAATAAAAAAACAAAGCAAAAAAAATCAAGACATCAAATTTTTTGTAAAAAAAAACTCTACTATGAAAAAAAGTCATGAGACTTAATCCAGTTAAAACCTTTCACTATGAAAAATAATGAAATAATGAACCATGTGGGTATATAAAAACTCTATTGTGAAAAAATAATGAGACTTGATAATAACCCACGCCTCACATCACTTTCCTAATTGAAAAATAATGAACTTCCAATATAACATTTTAACCATGTGGGTATATAAAATACACAACCAACATTTTAACCATTGAATATAAAACCTTTCTCTCCCCTGCCAACAAAACCTACCCATTTTCTCTTCCTCTCCAAAACCCATGACCATAAAACCCACAAAACCTACCCACAACTCCCATTGCTTGGAGGAAGCCATTGCCGGAAAAAGCTTATGGAAGCCATGCCGAAGAAGTCCTATGGAAGCTATGGTCGATAAAGCCGAAGCCACCTCCAAGAAACTCCCGTAAAAATCATTTCTCTCTAGGTTTTGGTGAGTTTTGGGATTTTATTTTTATTTTTATTTTTTTGGGTTATGTTAGTTGGTATTTTGGAAATGTTTGTGATTAGGTTTGAGATTCCATTGTTATTGGGTTTATTTCCATTGTTATTGGGTTTTGGTGCTTTTGGAAAAACCACACTTAATAGCTTCCCAAGGTACACTTTCTTTCTAGTTTCTTTCTAATTTTCTATGATTTAATTCCGATTTCCATTGCAAGTGCACACCGGATATCTCTCTTATCTCTCACTACAGAAAACCACAATTTCTCTCTAAGTTCCTACTACGTAATGAAAGAATTTTTCTTTTGTCCGTGTTGCATTTATTTCTATCATTCTCTTCAATTGTTAGGTGTCCAATCCTAATTTGACTGGTTTTCAACAAAGACACTTATTTGAATAAAACTTTATACTAATTCTCATGCAAAAATTTAATTTTGGTTAGGGTGAGCATTATAACTAATTTTTTCTTTTTTATCAGAGAGCATAAGCAATCTATAAGGGTTAAGCCTCGTATTCATGCACGAGATGTAGATTTGATTCACACAAGAGAATTCATTAGTTGGTTTGAAGAACGTGTAAGTTCATTCACTACATAAATTGTTCTATTATCTAATACACATGTATGTATTAACATCTTATATTTGAATCTATAGATTATACAATTGCAACATGAAGGTCCAATTTCTGAACACATACTATCATTGTCTCATGGACCAAGTACATCAGTTACATGTTATAGAGGATACATCAGTTACATGTTATAGAGGATACATCATTAATGGGTTCAGATTTCACACAAGAGAACGAGAAAAGGGAAAAAAACTCAAAATAGTGGAGTTGTTGTGACCACAGAGGTATCAAGCTTTGCAAGTGCAAGAGATATGAACCCAATTCCTAGTCATGTTTCTTACTATGGTGTGCTAACTGATGTAATTGAGTTATATTACCTTAGTGGAAATAGAGTTATTTTATTCAAGTGTGACTGATGGGATGTAATCACTAGTAGAAGGGGGATAAAGAATGATGAATATGGGTTCATGTGTTTGAATTTTGAACGTACCATATGCACAGATGAACCATTTGTGCTTGAATATCAAGCAAAACAAGTCTTCTATGTTCAAAATTCAAATGAGGAAAATTGGCACACCGTTGTAGAGATACAAACTTGAGGGGTTTATGATATGAGTTAGAAAATATCTACTAATGATCCAGATCCATATCAACAACTTATAACACTTCATAGTCAACGTGATGTGCATGAGTTGGTCGAGAATGATTTAATCAATTGGGATAGAAATGATATTGCAGGAGAAACTATCCAAACGGATGTTCTACTATCACAACAACTAAACATTGTTGAAAAAGATAATGAATCTATTCATGAGGATGATATAGATGATGTGTAACTAATAATATTGGTAAGTACATAAATATATACATACCAGATATACAAATTGTAATTTATTTCATATTATTTATGTAACTTATTTTTTATTACTTTTTCTAATTTACTTTATTATGTAGGAAACGTCACATCGAAGAGGAAGAGTATAAATAGTGTCTCCAGAAGATGAGTTGGACAATCTACAACAACTCTTAAACATACAGCCTGCTGCAACTACTACTCCTAGTAGTTCTGGTGCTTCTGATTCTTCAGATCCTTTTGTTGTTGGTTGATTAAGAAGATTATATTTAACTTTACCTATGGTAAATGTGTTTACATATGTTTAATTTCTTGAATGATAGGTTTTTAATGTTTAATTTTATATAAGATAAGTAAATTATGTTTCTTTTAATTTCATTATTTCTCTTAATAGGTTCCTCCTCTAGCAAAAAGAGGACACGTGACCCAACACGTTACTTAGATTTACTTAGTATGAAACCTAGGGAAAAAAAACTACATGATTCAATACCAGAGGGTAAGTTGTTTATGATGGAAAATGGGAAAGATTGCCAAGCTATATGGGAACATTGGTGCAATCTCAACACAATGTACCCATCCAAGTTCAAGATTGGAATCATGTTAGTGAAGATGTGAAGGAAAAAATTTAGGCCTTAGTATTGGTATATGCTAGTTACTATTCAATCTAAATTGTAATGTTATTGTTTAAAAATGGTACCTCTTATTTATACATGACATTTTAATGCAATACAGAAAAAATATGAACTAGAAGAAACATGTAAGAGCTACATTCTTCAATGTTGTGGAAATTTGTTTAGAAGCTACATAAATAAAATGAAGGCCAAGTATTATAACCCTTATAATACAGATGAGGAGAGATTGTGTCATCGACCACCACACTTATCAGATGATGATTGGAGGTGGCTCATCCACTTTTGGGGTACACTTGAGGCCAAGGTAAAGATAATGATCTTTTCTTGATAGTGTATCTTATGATACTCATATTCACATAAAATGATATTTATTAGTTATATCTAACATAATACTTCATGTATATAACTTTTATTATGTTTCTATCACCTATATAGGTGACTTGCTATTTTTTAATTGATGTAGGATATCTCAGAAAAAAAACAAGGCAAATAGGGCAAAGCAAGTGATAAAGCATACATCGGGATCAAAAAGTTATGCTTAGATTCGATATGAACAGGTTGGAAATTTATTATTAATATGATTTGTTTGTACATAAATAATTCATCATAAATAACTCAATTGTTTTACTTGTAAGAATAGGCACAAAAGAAGGATAATCGAAGTGAGCTTAATAGAATTGAGATGTTTGCCCTGACACCAAAAAAAAAAAAAAAAAGGGATGCTTGTTGATGATCGTTCTAAGGAGATTATGGTAATGAAGTAAATAAATTTTATATACTTTTATTTCAATCATAGCCACATACTAAAATTATTTTAAAATTCTAACTATTATATTTGTTTTTTATAATTCCAGGATCAATTTCAGTAATTACTATCCCAACCTAAGGGGACATCTTCTTTTGCTTCTACATCATCTGGAGCATCTACATATGTATCATCTACATCTGTAGCATCTACATTTGTAGATGAGATATATACTCAAGTCATGGGTCTAGAGAGGCATGGTCGTGTTCGAGGGTATGGATTTGGTCCTACTCCTACCTCAGTCTTTGGTTCTACTAGTAGAAGGCGATCAGGAGCTATTCTTTCAACACAACTTGAAAACGCCCAAGAGATGCTAATAGATGCAGAACAAAAGTTTACAACTGCAACTGAAGAACTCTCAAATGTGAAAAATGAACTCTCACATGTGAAAGAAACATTTGAAGAGAGGTTGATAGAAATTCAAAGGAAGACACGAGAAAAAGTGAAAGAAGAGTTTGAAGAAAAAATGATGGAAATGCAAAGAAAAATGCAAGCACAAATTCAAGAACAGATGATGCAAATGATGCAACAATTTCAGCAAAAGTAGTAGAAATTTGAAGATTATGTTATATCTTTATGTGATAGATTCTCATAACTTTTTTGAAGATTATACTACTTATTTATATGATAGATTCTCCTAATTTTTTTTTTGTTTTCTATGACTATTATGTGATGTTTGGTTGGTTGATTTGTTATATTATGTTAGAATGTGAAACTAAATTTGAATTCCTTTTGTTATTTATTTGTTTGGTTTTTTTTTGTTATATTATGTTTCTTTTATTTAATGACTTATATTGATATATAAGTTTTTAACTAGCTTGGGATAATTGATTGTAATATATTGTACTATATTGAAATTGTTTTAATTGCTTAATTGCATATACAGGTCTAAAATGAGTTTAATCAGGTTTGGAAAATCTAAATTTATAAAAGACTAATGTCTAAATATAAAAAAATTAGTCACAACCATTAAAAAATTGTGACTATAAGTCAACTTTTAGTCACGATCAATAATGAAACGTCACCAAAATTTAGAGATAGGGAGGACATCCTATGATTAATTTTAGTCACGGTCATTAATAGTCGTGACCATAAGTGTAAATTTTGTCATAATACGCCTAACAATTAGTCACGGTCACGTAATTAACCGTGACCATAGACCTACATTTAGTCACGATTAATAAAATGACCGTGACCATAAGATACATTTAGTGACGGTTATGGGATTGACCGTGACCATAATGTACATTTAGTCACGGTTATGGAATTGACCGTGACTATAGACATACATTTAGTCATGACTAAGGAATTGACCGTGACCATAAGTTTACATTAATCCATAAGTTGACATTTAGTCACGGTTTATTACTTGACCATGACTATAGTTTAAACATATAGTCACAGTTTATTAATTGACCGTGACTAAATCAACTAAAAACAACAAAGTATTCCAAACTTTTGGTCACAGTTTTCATATGGCCATCATAAAAAAATAAATCATATAGTCACGATCACTTAGGAAACTGTGACCAATACCTTTAGCTATGCCTCGTATTGTGACACTCGGTCATGGTTTCATAAGACCGTGACAATATGTTTTGGTCATGGATATATAAGATTTGGTGATGATTGGTGACCGTCACCTAAAATCTTATTTCTTGTAGTGTAAACTCAATTATGTTTTCTAAAGACAACACCAACCAAAAGAATAGAAGCATGAGTACTAGAACCACCTAACATCTTTAGGTGGCTTGAAATTTAGGAGATGGGTTTTTGGGGTGGCATTTTCATCTTCTTTCCACATTTTAATAATCTTGTTTGCTTCACAAGTAACCAACCTCGAACCAGTTATGTCATAGGACATAGCATAGATGTCAGCTTCACTATCCAGTGAGCCTGAAACGAAAGTATAGATCAATATTTGATAATTCTCTCATTTCTACAAACAACAATAACTAAGCACATTAGATACATACCGGGTCATACAATTGTTTGGGCTTGCTAGAAATTGTGACCACTCTTCCAATCCCAGAACCCCAAACTCCCATTGTCACCTTGAGTAACCCAAAAGCATAGGTTTAGATATTTTTCTAAAGATGCTGTTTCAACTGTATTTCATATGGAATGCTAATTCAAAATGGCTTAAAGCCATCATATTTCAACAAAATTTGGAAATAACTCCCATCTAAAAATCTTGAAACGAAATTTATCAGAAAAAAGTTTAATGTGTCACACCTGCTATAACCATCACACCTTCTTCATTGACAGGCTGACAAGCGCCATAGCATTTTTGATAGTTTTCTGCTGAGAACTGCTAAAAAAAAAATACCAACCCCCTTATAAGATTTATAGCATCAAACTTAAACTCACAAATGACAAATGAAGATAATCTATAAAATTGACATTAAAAATAAAAAATGTCAGGGTCCTTGGACATCCCATGCAAATTGAATATGTTGGTTGTTTGACACAAACATTTGAGTATCACATCAGCATGGAAAAGAGGTATTACTAGGGTAAAAACAAACTCATCAATTGAAATCCTACTACACCCTATTTTCAAATAACTCTGTGCCTACCACATTTTATAATTTCTTATGTACCAAATGTGAACAAGTATAACTAATTTGTAACAAAATAATTGGCTGCAATAAGTTCTCCACCTTATACATGTACCTCAATTGTTGAAAAGAAATGAAATACTCATCTTCTGAGCATAACCCGATTGTATATTTAACGTCTCTCATTCCTTAGAATTATGGACATAAAAAAAATGACTCCTAAATTCTACTGCACACTCAAACCTAAAACAACATGGTAAAAGGAAAAATCAGATAATAAGGTGATGAATTAATACTCCATTTCCAATAGACAAGGTTTTTGTTTTTAAAAATAATTGTCAAACATTCTCATTTTTATAAAACACTCCAAATTTGATTCTTGCCATTTTTTGTGATCCTTATACATTCACGTTTGTTTGGTGGTGATTCCATATACAATACCATCTGTTCATGTCTTGAAAATGAGTATCCTAGCAAAAGTAAACCTGATTTATGATTTATCCATCAAGAGTGGACAAAATGTTAAATCTGTACACCAAACTGTTAGCTGTCGCCCATTACAGAATAATTTGTACATATTTGTTTGTCTCTTCTCAAGTAGAGGGTGGATGGTTAAGAAAGGACATTTAATGCTACATTTGTTATGAAGCATTAAATGGACATATGTGAAATAAATTTTCTGAATTAGGTGGATTGAATTTTGCAGATCGTTTTGATTGAATAAACAACTTTTATGCGAATGACGAGACAAGAATCAAGTTTTTTCTCCCAGAAATGTGCCCAACATAGATCAAGGGGATTCAGGCAGCAACAATATTCTGAATGAGAATGCTCGTCCTGGATTAATAGCCTTAGATGGTTGTTGTAGCAGTGAAGCTTCTCAGCTTTTGAATGATCGTATGCCTTTTAGAGATTATTTTTTGTTTATGTAGAATTAATATGGAATATTGTTGTGTTGTTGATCGATAGAATTGTGTGTTTAGTTGGCAGCATATATATGATTACCTATGACTTGAATTTGCTAAAAACAACATAAACTCTGAAACAGGTGTAGTGCCCATAACAGTGACTATGCATGTGTCTGTTGTTGCACATGAAATTTTTTTCTAAAATAGGACTGTCCATCCTATATACTTTAAAAAGTTTGACATTCTGGAGCAATAGTGAAGGTGGTTAGTGGTGCTTGCTAATAGTTTTCAACTTGTGATGATGTTCTTATGGGACAGTTCTCTTCAGACTTTTTTTCCTACTTCTCACTCAATATTTCATAAGACGGTTATAATCAATCACTTTAACCATCATTAATTTAGGGTTTATTCCTACGTTCTTTTATTATTATTTTGGTTCATGTTGATAAGTAATATATGTGTTTCATATCTTTGCCTATTTTAATTTTTTCCAACTGCCTAGTTCTGGATACATCTTTGGCATGTCCGGTTACTGTGACTAATAAATGGTTCTAGCTTAAACTTAACATGATATTTTATGCCTTGTCAAAAGAAAAGGAAAAAAAGATTAAAAAAACAAAAGAAGAAGAGCAAAGGTCAATATCAAGACAAGATACTCTGTACCCCAACCCCCTATTTGTTTGGATAAGGATGCTTTGAGTTGAGGGTCATTAACTCATTATCGTACTTCATGCTTATTAAAGGTTGCAAACTAATGGTTGGGATGCTAACCTTGGGATTAGGGAACTTCATTGAAGTCCATGACAAGCTATTTCCCATGGGCTTGAGTCAATCTTCCTCATACTTTGTTCATTCTTGGTAATGGATAAAAAATTAGATTTTAAGAATATCCTTGGTTTGGTAATATTCGTCTATATTCTAATTACCTTGGCATTGTTTTCCCTCTTTAGAGTAGGGACTTTCCCATTTCTTTATTGTTTTCTTTCTCTGAAAATTCTGTGTCCAATATTTAAATTTCACAAAAACCTCTATGTTTCTGTCCCCCATTTTATCTCTTGGCAATGTTGTCTTGTCCATTTCCCTTGAAGAGAGACATTTGACTTGGGATGACTCAGTTTTTTCTTCTTCTTCTTCTTCCTCTTCTTTCTAAAGTCTAAGGTGGTGTTTGTTTTTTTGACTTTTTGCTTAAAACAATTTACTTTTAGAATTTAGGTTGTTTATTTTTCTACTTTTTCATGACTTATTATAAACTTTTTACTAAATAGAAAAAGCCAAAATATGTAACTTTTTCTAAATAGAAAAAATAACATATTGATTTTTTTTACTTTTTAATACTTAATGAAAATAAAATACTATAAAAACAAACAACTTAATATTTAACACTATTAAGCATTAAGGTTCTATTTAGAATTAAGTAAAAAAACAAACACCACCTAAGTGTCACACTTAGGCTAATGGTTCTTAAGGACTTGTATCTATTTTAGTTTCATGTCTATCTGTCACCTATTTTTCTTGATATGAGTGTTTGGCCTTATCCTCAATGTTGCTGTCAGTTAGTTTCTTCTTTCAGCAACTTGGTTCCTTTTATTCCTTCCATACAAAGCCTCACCAATAACAATGGCTTTGCATGGATTTTGACAAATAAGATGGTTAATGACAGTGATTTGATCCAAGTAAGAAGGACTTATGAAGCTTTTAGTTGAGTGTGATGTCCCACATCGGATAGGGGAGAATGTTCCTGGCGCTATATATGTAAAGGCTCCTCTTAACCAAGTAGACGCGTTTTAAAGCCGTGAAGGCCTGTAGACCCCCATTTTGGGAGTCATTCTTGTAGCTGATGCTTGACAAGTGTCACCATCTTGCATGGCCACGTGTCACTCCCGGATTAGTCAATATGGGATCAAAATAGTGGAATTGATGGACCAATCAGAGGAAGACACCTGGAAAGTGAAGAACATTCTGGAATCAGGGAGCGTATTTTCTGTTATGGGAAGGTTGCCAGCTGCAGGAAGGGGGTGTCGTCTGGGCAGAGAGAGTGGAGGCTGGCAGCTGCAGGGTAGTGGGGACAGAGGCTCGGCCGTTAGAGATATTTGAGATAGAGAGTTTTTTTGAGGAGGGGGGTTTTCAGAGTTGGGTGAGGAGAGTTGCAGAGAGGTAAGTTTTGGGGAGAGTTTGGAGAGACGATTCTTGGGGAGCAAGCTAGATATTCAGAGCTGGGGAGAGAACCAGGGTCTTTAGGCTGCTACGGAGGGGAGGCTGTCGAGAGAGAGACATTTTCTAGAGCAAAACTTGGAGTCCTGCTGATCTTTGCTAGAGAAAGACTTCCACAGGTATGATTTCCATAGGTTTGTTTCTATATTCAGGTCATTTGATTTATGCTTTTTGGATATAATATGTTTCATGTTGATGGCGAAGTTTGCTTATACTCACTTTGTGTTTTGCTTCTAACCCATTTTTTGAAAGTTGGTTTGTTCTTCTCTCTGTGAGTTTGCTGGTCTCTACGATCTTACGTTTTCTATGAAATCCATTTGAAAATCATCTTGACCACCCCCCGCATCTGAGCCCATTGATAAATACATGAAATGAGGCTTGGATGGGTTGATTTTGCTTCCTTTTATCCTTGCTCTGTTTTTGCTGTTCATGCCCTATTCTTGGTATCCATACGTATCTTGCATCAGATCTTCCATTTTCGTCTGAAGGGGAAGGGTATCACAGGAGATTGGTTCTCAGTCCTCGGCTATTAAAATGGGAGAGTTTGAGGGAAAACAACATAAGATGTAATGACAGCATAAAAAGAGAAAGTAATTGTGAGGAGGGGTTTTCTTAAGATGGAAAGTTTGTTGCACTCAAGCTGTAATTGACTCGCGCGTGTCATTGTATTACTGGATCCTCAAGATTTCTCCAAATAAAGGTGTCTCTGTCAGTGTTTGGTATTGAGAAGGAAATAGAGCGAGCAAAGATGTCCTTGAACGACGCCGGCGGCGGCGAAACGCCTCCGCCATCACTGGAACACCAAACAACCATTGAAACTCTTTCACTTTCCCTCTCCTCTGATGGCCGGCGAAAAACTTACTGATGCACCTACTCACACTGGTGGCCTCTGCTAAACCAAGATGTTGTGTTCCTTCTCGTATTTCTGCAACGATATCATCACTCCTTGTCCATCTTGTGCTTGTGCTTGCCAAAATGAGAACAACTGTGTCATAAGTGATTCAAAGATCACGAGCAAGGTGGAAATGAACACAAACAGCCACATCAAACGACAGCCTCGCAGTGATGAAGCGCCTGGAGCTCCACTTCTCCGGTGATGATCCTGTGGTCGGAATGAGTCCCCGGCACCTGGATTTTGAGTCGTTTGAGCCGGTGCTACAGGCTATGCAATGTACTATGGTGATGCCGGTGAGAAACCGCTACTTCGATGCGCATGTGCTGTCGGAATCGAGCCTATTTGTCTACCCCACCAAGATTATTATCCAGACATGTGGTATCACCCTGCTGTTGAAATCAATCCCTCCATTGCTCTGCTATGGACGCCACATGGGTTTGACTGTGTGCAGGTGTAGACACACCAGAGGCAGTTTTATCTTTCTAACAGCAGCAGATCCTCATGGGAACAGCGTTGAGGTTGCAATTTGTACTTACTGTCGTTCATATCAGAAGGTTATGGTATGATCAAGGACTCGGAATCTCCATGCAAATATCTGCTTGATAAGGCACAGGTTGCACTGGTCCCAGGAAGCCTTAGGGGATGGAAAATGCACCCGTGTCTCCTACACTGCATCCATATCAAATTCGCAGGCAGCTTATTTTCAGAATGATGGGTAGCAGTGCTTTTGTTGGCAATTCAAAGTTATGTGGAGAACCTTTGAAACCACGTGCTGATTCTGAGGGAATTCAGCGTGGATTCGAACTGGAGGGCAGGAGCCAAGACAAGCTTAAATGGGTTTTTCTACTCTAAGCAAGGATGCTTTTATACAATGATGAGAAGGGGACCCCACTCAACATGGTTTGCATGGCCACTTTTAGGTCACATGTCTTTCTGCCTTTGTTTCATCTTTGTTTTTTTAAAATAATATTTCAAATCCCAGTTTTCAAATAGTTTTCCAATCTCTAGATTTTCAAATAATTTTAACTTTTCAAATCTTCATCCTTAGTTTCCTTTTTAGGCTTCAAAATACCAATTTTAATAAAATTTGCTTCCACCTTCTATTCGGTAAGCAATTTTCAAATCCTTCATGATCTTTTAAAATGTTTTAAAAATAAGCAAGAATTAAAATTTGTAATTTCGAATAATGGAATTCACAAAATTAATTCATGCAAAATAAAACAGGGCTTTGGTGGGACCCTACATATGTGACTGTATAATCGTTTAATTGATTGATTGATTTATTTTCCATGCATGATTGATTTACTTTGTTCCTTGATACGCATATGATCATTCTGTGTTAATTCACTAACCCTGTTCCATGATAGTGTGTTGCCGTTTGCTACCCAGGTACGCATCCACTCATATTCTGGTTATTTTCTATACATATTCTGTTTCTCATATGTGCATGATTCGATTTGAGTATTTATTGATGTTCTTATTGATTGCCACGATTACTTCATTTTATTAGTAGAGACCCGACTTTAGGGACTTAAAGGGGTGCTACGGTCTTTACCATACCTTCCCGATAAGTAACCTGACCCCCGAACCCGATTCGGCTTTTCACAGACCGCCTTTTCCAAAATAAGGAGTCACACTTAGGGTTTTTCTTTCTTATTTTGTTTACCCTTTAAAAATAAAACAAAAATAAGTGGCGACTCCAAGTCATTTTTCCTAATCAATAAAAATCAATTTTTTGAAATAAAAATCGAGCTCGCCATCGAGTGGGAAACGCATTTGAGATAGATCGAAATGCGGGGTCCACAAGGCCCTTTGGGTCCAAAGCGGACAATATCTACACAGTTGGGTGTAGGTCGTTACAAATGGTATCAGAGCTGATCCCCAACCCCGGTGTGGGGGTTTGCTTGGCCTCGTAAGGGGTGTTTGTCTGTTTGGTCCCGCAATCTCATGGGACACAATGAGGACGTTGTGTCTGCATGGGGGAGTGTTTGTGATGTCCCACATCGGATAGGGGCAATCTCATGAGACACAATGAGGACGTTGTGTCTACATGGGGGAGTGTTTGTGACGTCCCACATCGGATAAGAGAGAATGTTCCTGACGCTATATATGTAGAGGCTCTTCTTAACCAAGTAGACGCGTTTTAAAGCCGTGAAGGCCCTTTGGGTCCAAAACGGACAATATTTACACAGTTGGGTGCAGGTCGTTACATTGAGAATAATGTGTCATGTGTAGTGAGAGTGAGGAATTTGGTTATCATGCATTTTTACACTCTCTCATGGTCTTTGGCATCGTTGATCATATCCTTTAAGGGTTTTAAGGGACTTCTTCAAGGTAGTACTCTTTGGTGCATTGGCAGTCTCACTTTGATTTGAGCTATTTGGTGGGGAAGGAATGCAAGGATTTTGAGGATAGGTGGAAGTCTATAGACGTAGTTGGGGCTTATTTTACTTCTTCTCTTTCCATTTCCTATGGTGAAGCTTTTACAAGCACTTTTGAGCCTCATTTTACTTGATTGGAAATTAGGCCTTGCTTGTTTTCTTATTTGAAGTGTTAATAAATTTCAAGCGCTTTTGTACTGCTTGTTTTTGAAGTCAAAATCTTATTTTCAGGTATTCATCTGAATATAGAAAGTCAAAAGTATTTAATTTTATTTGAATTTTGAATAACATTTTTGCAATTTTAGGTATATCAGACCTATTCAGTTTTCAAAGAAAAGAACAAACTCCATATTACAGTGCAGAACCACAAGATTAATTAAAGAGACTTCTTGAATGGTTGCTACACCCAATGGGTTTTATTAAGCTAAAGTTTTATGGATGGTCTGGTAACTTAGGGTAATTAGGGATTGGAAAGTTACTCAAGAACCACTTTGGTAAATTGGTTAGAGCACTTTCTAAATTTGCAGGTTAAAGTTTAGCCCTTGAAGTAGAGATCCTAGCCTTTTTGGAGGAATTGTGGCAAGTAAAAGCTTTGAGCCTCTTCAATCTTCTAGTAGAAGGAAATTCTGCTATTATAATATCATGTGCAACTAAGAAAGAAAGAGGATCATGGAAGTTTGAGGGGTGGAGTGAGAATATTGATATTTCTTGAGAGTTTGGATGTTCCTTTTGTCAGGTTCCTCGCTTAGGAAATCATGTGGTAGATGTGTTAGGAAAGTGTGAAGCAACACATTTTCTTTTGATGGAGTTTTTACCTCCATGAATTAGAATGAGCATTGCCCTATTCTGGACTAGTATACACCATACATTTTCATTTTTATCAGACTTAGGTAGAGGTGTTTCTACTTGTCATAAGAATGTCTCATCCTTCTTTCTACCTATTATTTTAATGCAGTGAAGTGTTTGTTTCTTTATCATATTTAGGATTTTCAATGTAGTGTTGGCTTTACAAACCCTAATATCTGTTAGGCACTGTCAATCCATTCATTTTTTTTCCTTTTTTCTTGTTTTCCCATAAAACAAAAAAATGTGAGATTTCCGACTTCCTTTTAAATTGACACTATATCCTACATAAGACTTTGAAGTAATATGAAATGGGCTGCTTGATATCACCCTCACCATCTTAAAAATCACCCAACTACAAAGCCCCTGCATTCTCCACCATCCTCTGATGTGGAAGTAGAAAACATTACTTGATAACAAATGAGTGAAAGGAAACTCGACAGCAATACTGGTAGACTAAATGTGAGGTAGATAAGGTTGGACTGATTTTACTGGTTGGCGGGTTTGACATCGATTAACCTTCGAATCTGTCCAACCTCCTCAACCCATCCAAGTTGCAGCCCTAGTTATATAACTAATTCTTTCAGTAAATAGTTGTTTCCATCAATACGTATTCACAAAGAGTAAAGAAAAGTTTGATTCATGTGTACAAATAGGTCTCAAATGTACACTGAGCAAATTTACCTAGTAACAGTATTAAGAAGCAACAGATTGAAGAGGCTTATATCTTGAAACAAGATGCCTTATCAATTAGCTACTGAATAAAATCCCCTGGTTATAGACTTCTCGGCATATCAATTACAGCCTTCCTTTGCATTCATGTCCATGAGATGACATTAACCACCTCAGGAGAAAATGAAAGTAATCTCACAGAAAGAAAAAAAGAAAATAAAGACTCATTTCTTCACCATAAATAATCATCTGTAGATAAAACACACAACCACACAAATCACTATGTTGCATGAATAAATGCTGCAGTTTTCTGGTTGACAAAGCAGAAGCAGCAAGCTACAAAATTTCCTTGTTGATTAAAGACAGTGATCGAAGTACTGCATATTCATAGCAACAGGGCTTGTTTTAGGAATCTTTAAGCTTCTTGGAGTTGTTTTTCTTATTTTGGCAAGGATGGGGTTTAAGGGCAACCCTTTTTTGAATCGTATTGTAAACCTGCATCAAGATGATGGATTTGGATGAATAAATTATAATGGACACAAGGAGATGCTAAAGTTAAGAGATTGAATAAATTAGATAGGAACACAAATCATCAGGTGGAATACTGGGCTCAGTTGGATCATAAAAACTAAAAGGGGAAAATAAAGGAAGAATATCAAATTATCTGTTTGATTCAAATTTTGAGGTGTCTTGCAATGTAGGATTGCTTTCTTTACCCTTATATTTATTTACCATATGGTGTTGATTTTTATCAATACAATTGATATTCATTTACGAAATACCACTCAAGAACTTGACAAAAATAAATTTTTGGTTCAAACTTAACTAAATTATTTATTTGAGCATTTTACCACATTCAATCAAACTACCTTTTCAAATGGGTGTCATCATCTTTTTACCCATTAAAAAAAAATGGGTGTCACATCATGTGGTGTAGTTTTGAGTTATAGAATCATGCTACTTTTCTTACTCCTTAAGGTCATCTATGACAATAATATTTGAATAGCAGCATTGCCAAATTACCTTTCTGACACCAGATGTTAATCCCATGCTTGAAAGGCCTCACTATCAATCCATCTCCAAGTCATAGTTTCTTTGTCCTCATTTTCATATGAGATTTTCATCCCACCTTCATGTCAATAGGAAAAACGAGGATTCAAATATAAAGTAGATAGCTAAGATATAATATGTATGTGGGCATTGATGGATAGATAGATAAGCACACCTAGGTACAGAGACACATACACAGGCATACATATTTGAGAGTGAAAGAGTTTATAAGTAAGCTCAAACCTTTTAGATGCAGAACTAACAACTCCGCATACATCTTAAGATGAATGTGGGTGAACACATGGACACATTCCCCAACATCTTCCCTTGAAACGATGCTACAGTTCTTTTCAGTATCAAGCTTGAATGACTTCAAAAAGTGATCAATTGTTTTTCTCCTTGTGGCCCTGTCAGTCTCTCCATCTAATAGGACAGATGGGAACTCCCAGAGGTCAACAAGCAAACCTTTATTAGGTCTTTTTACCAGAAGAAATCTACTGTTATATTGGGATCCCTTTGATATATCTTGCTCTTCCAATATCTTCACAACAGAAACAACAGAAAAATCATGTCTTTTTTTGGCCTTAATAACTTTGACAGGATAATCTATAACAAATATAGATATATGGCTTTCAGACATTGATAGTGCAGAGCATTGGTCTGAGACTGGACATGCAGAGCAGCTTGGGTTTAGTGGAGTGCATATGGTTGTACCAAGTTCCATGAGAGCTAGGTTGAGATCTCCAAGCTTGCAAGGATCAACTAGTTACCCAGCTAATCTCCTGGTCCAAAGAAAATATAGAACACAATAAACAAAAACCCTAAAAGAATTACCAAAAAAAAAATGTATTCAAGAATGAAAGTAGTATATACCAAAAGCAATAACAAGCATTATGGAAAATTTCATTATTTGCACCACTGTCATAATTTTGATTTGCACCACAAAATAGCAGCATAGAGGTGCATAGGACATAATGCATATATATAAAGAACTGAGCGCCACCTTTGGATTCAGGGTCAGAGCCACACAATTTTCTTTTTGGGGGCTAAATTACATGAAGCATACTTTTTGGGTCAAAATCTAAGTACCATATGAAAACTTAATATTGTGAAAGAGTCAATATTAAAATGAGAATATATTTGACAAAGTTTAGGAGCCATTTTTGGAATTGGCATTTTCTTGCAGTGCCATATAAATCATGGAGAGAGTAACTAATTAATTAAGAATGGAATAATAGGAATTTTGAATTTCTTGTACCCTTTTTTGGGATGGCGAAGGGTTGCATGGCTCCCCTTCAACAATTGTTAGCTCTGGCCCTATTTATATGTATTATCCATTAAAAAAATTGCTCCAAGTATCATAAAGCCTCACCAAATGTTCTTGATTGTTGCGGAATGTTTTGAATTTGAGGAGATAGCTTTTAGTCTGGCAATTACCCTTACTACATTTCCATCAACCACGGGCATTGCTTGAATTAGTAAATCTGGACAAAAAAAAAGTATATTTGATCAGTAAATGAGATTTGTATTAAAAACGCCAAAAAGGGCAGACCAAAGTACACACAATGTATACAGCGGCAGCCAAAAAGCTCCAAAAAAAGAATGAAAAACAAAAAGATACTCCCTCCCTCAAACTGATGCAAACCAATCAATGAAATCTAATATGGACATCAATCTTTCACCTATAAACAGTTTGGTCCAAGTTAACAAAAACAGGTATTTCAACCTTTGGATTGAGAGTTCCATATTCTCAAAAGATCTATTTCTCTCTTTCGAAATAGTCCAGAAAAGGCATAAAGGAGCTGCCCTCCAAACCTTTTTCTACTTTCTTCCAACAAAGGAACTATGCTAGCCTAGCAGAGTCTCTCTAACTGTGGATTGCATCACCCAAAAAACTCTAAAGAGAGAGAATAATAGCTCCCATAACACCCTTGCCTTATCACAATGCAAAAGGATGAGGTCAATAGACTCCTCATGAGACAAACATAGGAAACAACGGTTAGCCAAAGACCACCCTATCCTTTGAAGCTGGTCAAGAGTCAAAGCTTTTCCCCAAGTCACCTCCCAAGCAAAAAAGCACACCCTAGGAGGAACCCACGCATTCCACACAACACTAGAAGGGAATTGCACAACCCTTCCTGTCTCTAGGCTAGCATAAAGTGATTTAATAGAGAAAGTTCCACTCTTCGTATCAACCCAACACACTTTATCCTTTTTACCCTCTTCTACCACTTTATCTTGAAGTCTTCCCAAAAAAGCGTTCCACAATAACAATCTCCCAATCATTTAAGGGCCTTAGGAAGTTAGGATTCCAGCCACCCCCTCATTAGAATGCTGCCACAACTCCGCCACCCAAGCATCTTTAGAGTTAGAAATAGCAAATAAAGAGGGAAAAAAAACATTTAACGACTCATCTCTGCACCACTTATCTTTCCAAAACTTTATCCTTTTCCCATGGCCCACCGAAAAGGACAATTTAGAACTAACTACATCCCATAACTTTCTTATGGTCTTCCATAACCCAACACCATAGCCTCCTCTCACTACCTTAGAGCACCAACCCCTTTCCAAATCCCCATATTTACCATTAATGATTTGTCTTCAAAAAGCCTTCCTTTCTAAAGAAAAATGTCAAATCCACTTACAAAGGAGGACCTTATTAAGCAAGTGAAGGTGCTTAACACCTAGGTCCCCCTCTTCCTTCTTTCAGAGCAAACAGTATCCCACTTCACTAGATGAGGCTTACTATCTAAGGTCTCGCCTTCCCAAAGGAAGTCCCTTTGAATTTTTTCCAACCTTAATTGCAGAATCCTTGGCATCCAAAAAAGTGACAAAAAGTAGATTGGCAAACTAGATAACGTAATTCTAATCAATGTTAGTCTTCCCTTTTTGGAAATATACTATCTTTTCCATAAAGTTAATCTCTTGTGGAGTCTTTCTTCCACCCTAGCCCAAACCACCAACGAATTAAAAGGGGCGCCGAAAGGAAGCCCCAAATAGGTGGTCGGGAGCACTCCCACTTTACAGCCTAATATAAGAGCCAACTCATCAAGGTTCTCCGCTCTCCCCATCGGAATAAGCTCACTCTTTGTTAAATTAATTTTCAAACCCAAAATGGCTTCAAACTACACAAGTAGTCAGCTTAAGTAGGTCAATTGGGTATGGGAGGCCTCACAAAACACCTTAGTGTCGTCTATAAACAGTAGATGAGTAACCTTCAAACCCTCTCCACCTCTACCATTCACTTTGAAGCTAGTCAAAAAGTCGTCTTCCCTTGCTCTTCCAAGAAGACAGCTAAGCGCCTCCATAGCAAGCACAAACAAATACGGAGAAAGAGGATCCCCTTGCCTTAATCCTTTAGATCTTTGGAAGAAACCCGAAAGGGTACCATTCACAATAACCAAGAAACTTGGAGTAGAAATGCACCAACTAATCCAATTGATCCATCTCTGACCAAAACCCATTTTTTCCAAGACTGCAAGTAAAAAGCCTCAATTGACATGATCATATGCCTTCTTAAAATCTAGTTTACACAATACCCCAACCTTATTACTTTTCAGCATCGAGTCAATTACTTCATTTGCTATTAGGACAACATCAAGGATTTACCTACCTTCCACAAAGGCGTTCTAAAAAAGAGAAACCACTTTACTGATCATCTTTTTAAGCTTATTAGCCAACACTTTAACCAATAATTTATACAAGCTCCCCAATAGATTTATAGGCCTAAAATCCCTAAGATCTTCAACCCCTCCTTTCTTTAGCACCAATACCTGAAACGTAGCATTGAGGCTTTTTACAAATCTGCCATGATAATGAAAATCCCTAAAGAAACCTACCTCTTCCTTAACAACATCCCAACAACACTACCAAAACGCCATTGAAAAACTATCCAGCCCTAGGGCTTTGTTTCCATTAAGAGCTGACAGCGCATTGAAAACCTCTTCCTTAGTAAAAGGTTCCTCTAACTTCACTGCATCTTGCCTATTTAAGGTTTCAAAGTCCATGCCACTTATACTAGGGCCCCAATCCCCAGATTCTGACAAAAGAGCCTGGAATGCGTTACCACTTAAATTGAGGTAAGCAAGAGAACTGACAAAATCACCATGAAATAATGATACTCTAAACCAGATCAACAACTACTCTAAATGGGCCACCAATATATCGAACTATCTAATAAAAAATATATATCAAAATGAAAATTTTTGGTACAGCCTTCTACGAATTTCAACCATGGTAGGCAAAGGAGCAAGACACAGCCAAAGCAAGCACTTGGGTGAAGTGAAGTGCCATCTAGTGCATTTACCATTCGGTGTAACAGATAACATTTGTAACTCTGCAACAGTGCATTAATATGATCATCTAAAATTTGACTTTGAGGCCTGGCTCAAGTGGTAAAGGGATGGGGAGGGTTTGTGGGAGGTTCCAGGTTCAAGTCTTAATGGAGACAAAATTTACTAATAAAAATAAAATAAAAATGATCATATAAAATTTAATATGCTAATGTGTCATATTTGACCAAAAAAAAATTTCAAATTCGATACAAAATCCCTAATTTCCTTAAGACATCAATTTACCTCAGACAAATTTAAAACAAAAACAGAAAAAATAACACAACTAGCTTATGTAATCGTGGATAATTCTTGGGGACAAATGACTTGCATAGATAGCAGCTAAATTCTGTATGATGTATGCATGTGATTTTGTCAAATCAAAATTATGGGTTTGAATTTTGAATGTCAAAAAGAAAGAAGAGAACACTTTGCAAAATCAACAGCAGAGAAACTTTGTTGCAGGGAAGAGATTTGTACTCCTTTAGGAGTCTTAGCCTCTGATGGAAAGAGAAACAGCAATGGAGAAGAGAAGAGACCATCAGGGTCATTGTAACCTTTGAAATATTAGAGAAAGACAAAGAGATAGACCTAAACATGCTATGCTGTTTGTACAACGCTGTTATATTATGATGATGCATCCAATCATAAGGAAGAAAGAAAGAAAACAAACACAAAAAAGAAAGAAATGAGAAAAGACGTTAGCATTTTTTTTTCTCTTTTCTTCAGTAAGTAAAAGGAAGGCATGCATGTCTTTTGGATTAGAGTGAGGAATCTAACCAGCAACTTACCCTCCCTAGTGCCTTTTATGAATTTAGGCACATATTTAATAACATTGTTTTTAGAACTAGATCGGTCATTGAACCGAAAAAGTTATTGGTTCACAGTTTAATAGTCGAACCAATGGTTGAATCATGGTCTAACCGGTAATGTCATAATATAAAATTAAAAATAATTATAAGGAATTAAAAATATTTAGCTAAATTTTTTAATAATGGTTTATTTTTTATATATGATATATCAAATTACATCATAAAGATAAATGTAAATATATTAATATTTTAAATTTTATTAAATAGAACTTATATAATATTTAACTTTTAACATATATTTAAGATGAAATACAAATTATAACTTTTAATTTTATTTATATGTGCATCTCATACTTATCATTTAATAATTATTATAAAAATAAATGTGAATATAAATATTTGTATTTATTTAATGATTTTAGAGGATAACAATTTGAAAAAATAACATATTTTTATATATTTTATTGTATAACATTATTAATAAAATCTGTGGTATAGCTTAGTGGGCGAGGACTCATTTTTACACCTAGAGATCCTTGGCTCAATTCCCCATAGCGCATAGCTTTTAATCTTTAATATGCAAATACCTTCAACCAATCCCACATCGGTGGGTGAAGACAATGTTTGTTGTGTTTAAATACCTTGCCTACCATAACAATGATCACAACAATGAATGGAAAGTAGGCTAAGCAGAAGGGTGAATAATGGCATTGGGCCACGAAAGTGCATGATTTTGGACAAAAACAACCTTGGGAACCACGTCCCGTCCGGCGGTCCAAATATTGGTTCAGACTGTTCATTTCCAGTTTAAAGCTAAAATGGTTCAATATAGCTAACTGGACCGGAGAGGCTGCCGATCGACTGTGGGTCTAGTCTAATGACAGTGAGAGGAAGCAATGGAACTTCACAAATAGTGTTCTTATTCATCATCTTATTAAATTCTCTCTAGAATTTTTTATTATGTAGAGCCATGGTTTGTTCTGACTCGAGAAATAAAGAAAAATATTAAAATAATTAAAAAGGTTCCAAACAGATTTTAAGGTTCACCATGAAAACATGAAACATGGAAACCGTTCTTCTCCAAATAATCCAGCCTGAGTTGATGGAGTTGGTTGAAACTCCTTAGAAGTTCACATTCCTAGAAAGCTATGCAGTGACGAAAGAAATTTATAGAAGATGCAAAATAAAGGATTAGAACTTTTTTTTTTTTTCGATAAGTAAACACACATATATTAGCAAAGGCAAAGCACTGCATAACATACAGGGAGTATACGAGGCGACGAAGGCCTCACAACAAAGGACCAAAAAACAACAAAAACCCACCAGCCCTCAACTGGAGGCTATCCACTCCAGGAAACCTATAAAGGATTAGAACTTAAACAACCAGAAACAACAATGATCACTAAAGCAGCAAAATGACTGACATCATTGACAATTCCATCACCTCCAATGCATATAATTCCTGAAAGAAGATGAAGATATTGAAAATGCATAAGCAAAGTGAATATCATACATATTGTTACATAATAAACCAATTAGTAGTACCATCAGGACATGTGCTGAAGTCTACACTGGATGCAAGCCTTCTAGCATGGCCAGCAGAAAATACTTTGACTACCTCCATCTTAAACCCTGCAAGCTGGAACAATTTGCAATTCCAAAATATGTTACATGACATGAATACGAACAAGAACTATACTCAGCTTTCTTCAGTCCTCATATCATTAGTATCTTCCTTATGAGATGCAGCTTAAAATGCATGAGGTACAAGCAAGCAAAATCCCTATTGTCCCTCACCATGAGGTTCACACTGAGAGGTGTGGCAAAAGTCTCAAGCTCAGAATGTGAATGAGAATCAAGAGCTTTCTTTTTTCTTATATGCACCGTGTTCCACTGAGCTTCTATCAACCACTCTAAGTTTGACAGATGGTTTATTGCTATGAAGTTTATGAAACTTAAGATCCATTTAAGTTTTCCATTCATCACATATTAGAAGAAATTAAAATAAACAAAATGATAGGGTTGTTCATCTGATTGGGAACAACTAGAAATATTCTTTGAAGACTTGTAAGAGAAGGGAAAAGTTGGCTCCAATGCCCAAGCCTCATTTGGGACAGTAATGATGATTTAAAATTCATTTTGGGACTAGCCAAGTTAGTATGTTAAGTTTCTATTTTAACTAGTAATTGACTTTTTGTCAAGCTTGTATTTTTTTTTCTAGTTCTCTTATTATATTAGAAAAAATTATGTTATTTTAACTTTCAAAATAATATTCCTTTCCTATATCTTTTCCTATTTTTGCAAGGAATTAAGGAATTAGGAAAGTAGTTCTACTAGGAAAGGGTGTTAAGTCTATATACCTATGTTGTCCTTTTTTTTAGTTTATTTTTATAAGTAAAGGAGTATTGTATTAAAAAAGTATACACGATGTATACATATAAAAAAACCAACTGGGTCGAGAATGCACAAAAGACGATCACACCCTACGCGGAGCCTAACCAATCCACAAAATCTATAAAAGAAGTAACACTATCCCCCATGTACACTCTAACCCAATCCCAAAAGATACACAAAAAATAACTTTTGATTGTTTGATCTGAGCTTTCCCTATCCTCAAAGGCTCTCTTATGCCTTTCCTTCCAAATAGACCAAATAATGCAAAGTGGGGCAACTTCCCAAGCCTTTTTCCTTTTTTTGCCAACCGAGCAACTATTCCAACTTAAGAGCACCCCTCTCACAGAAGAATGCATCAGCCACTGTACATGAAAAAGAGCAAAGACCAGTTGCCACAATAAGCTTGCTTTTAGACAATGCAATAGAATATGATATCTTATTTCCTCTATAGCCTTACACATGTAGCATCTATTTGACATCCTCCATCCCTCCTTCTAAGCTGGTCCTGTGTCAATATTTTAGCCCAAGTTGCCTCCCAAGCAAAAAAACTAGCTCTTATAGGGGCCTAAGAGTTCCACATTGTACAGTGCAAGAAAGATTCCACTCTTTTACTTCCTAAAGAGAAGTAATAAGACTAAACTGAAAAAACCCCATTCTTGGTCCCCAACCAAACCATGTCATCAATGGTGCCCGAAGCAATGTAGTTATGCAACCTCCTAAAAAACCTATTAACATCCTCCATCTCCCAATCATTGAATTGTCTAATAAACCTTGGATCCCAACTACCCCCATCCCAAACATCTACCACCCAAGCATCCTTAGAGGAAGCGGTAGAATTAGGGCCCAAGAACACATCCCTTAACAACGTTTCCCCACACCACCTATCTTCCCAAAACTTCACCCGAGTCCTTGCACCAACCTGAAGCCTTGTTTTAACTTTGAATACCCCCCAACTATTTCTGATTGCCTTCCAAAGCCCTGCACCAAACCTCTCTCTCACCTCCTTTGTGCACCATGCCCCCTCTTGAAGCCCATACTTACCAATAATTACCCTTTTCCAAAGAGGGCCCCTCTCCTTCACAAATCTCCAAGACCATTTCCCCAACAAGGCCTTATGAAAAGAGATTGACTTCTAAAACCCAAAGCCTCTTTTTGTTTCAACAAACATTTATATACCTATGTTGTCTTTCAAAGTGAAATGAGAAGAATTTCAATAAAAGTTTCAGCATCTATTATGCTTCCTTTGAGAGTGAGCTTATCTTCTTCCCAAGGATGAAAATATCGGTAATCACGGATATATCGATACTTCAATTTTACGGATATATCGGCGGATATTTTGGAAGAAAATATCGGTAGGCTTAAAATTGTTAAAAACTCATGAAAATGTAAGGAAAACCTCATAATAATATAATTAAAAGTATAATAATTTGATATTCGGTAGACATTTTAAAGTTATTTTATTGAAAAATTTGATATATGTATAACATGATTTATCATATTTGATAATAATATCGTATGCATCGATAAAAATATGAATTTTATAAGTGTGCATTTATTATTAAATTACATATAATATTATGATATTTGATTATAATGTCTAATTTTAAAATATATATTAATATTAAAATTATGATCCATTTAATTCAATTGTATTAAACAATATAAAATAAATTATGATATTTATATAATTTTTTAATATTTAATTAATTATTAATGATATTAAAAACATTATGAAGAAAATTATATAATTTTTATATTTTTGGTAATCAATTAAAAGAAAATTTTGCATTTAATTATAAAATAATTATAATTAATTTGCTCTTTAAAATATTCTTTTAATATTTTCTTTATATAATGAGTTTAAGTATATATAAATTTAGTGCACAATATATAACAAGGGCAAGTTTGCCCGGATGGTAAGTGGAGTGAATCCCAAACCTTTTGGTTTGGGGTTCAAATCCCCTTAGAAGCAAAAGGAGAAGAGACTGTAGCGACTGTAGCACATTTGACTTTATTGTAGCGCGTTTGACTTTCGTTGACCCGTGTTGACCATGCGATATATCGGGAAAAATCGGCGATTTATTGCCAAATCGCTAATATATCGCAAGATATTGCCGATTTCTCGGGATTTATCCTGAAATATCGTCGGACCGATATTTCTCCATGAAATGTCGTGTCGATACTCTCCGATACACGATATTTCGGCAATATATCGCCGAAATATCGCGACATTTTCCTCCTTGCTTTTTCCTAAGTATGATTGCCCAAGAACATTGGTGGTGTTGTCAAGGATTTCTTTTCCCTTTTCAGCCATCTTAATCATTTCCACCTCATTCTATAACCCAAAAAATAATTCTATAGTGCCTGAAATTTTAAGATCTTGCATCAGATTTGATATCAGAGCCTACAGTGGACTATGACAACTAGAAGTAGTCAAACTATTAGCAGAAAATTGAAAGAATGGCAATGTGATGATTGTCTTTACATGATTATAGAGAAGGTCAATACTTTGGAAGCCAAAATTCAAGAACCACATGTTGCTAATCCTTGAATTGAAGATTCAACTGACAATGTTTCCAAACCAGCAACCAGTGGCATTAAGGCCAAGGAAGGATATGTTGAGGAGAATGTGGAGCATGGGGTCAGTTCAAATCTCCTCCTACGACTGATCCTATGGTAACACATCATTTTGAAAGGCCATCAACTACTCTCTCTCTTAAATATGGCAAGTGATGTCATGGGGTTAGATTGGCATGAAACACATCATCAATATGACACGACTGGTGATATTATGAAGAAAATACATATAAAAGTACAGGATCTTGCTTGGAAAAATTAATCTGCAAGCCTTTTTAAATTGGTTGGCTAAGGACAGGTACTTCGATTGATATGACATGTCAAATGAAAAAAGGCTTCAATTTTCTATTATGGAACTCATTGTCATTGGACAAGTTCAAATTTGGAAGATAGTTGAGAAGAATGATCCTAGAATTTCAAGGCATCCTCTAATTGTTCATTGGGTCAAGATGAAGCAGAAATTAAAGTGAAAGTATGTCGTTTGTGATTACCAAGATGATCTTTATGATCAATTGACCACTCTTAAGCAAGGCGGCATGATGGTGCCTGAGTATATGGAAATTTAAATACAAAGAATGTGGCTATAAAAAAGAGGAGGGCAAAATTGATCTGTATTTCTAATGATCATGATATTAGTGGTCTTAATATTTTCTCAAACCTCATGAGAAGCATTTTAGTGAAAAAAAGGGGTACAGTTCCAAACCAGGGATTTTAATGATTTCCTTGGCTTGTTGAAGGGGTCCCATTTTTCGAGGTGACAAAAATTTGTTTTAACTTGTTTATTTTATATTTTAATTGATTAATTTGATACTCTCTTTTTAACTTCAATTTTCTATTATATGTAGACGAAGGATGCTCAGCTTACCTCTACACTCCATATTTTTGGGGCCTTCTGGAAAGCTTTTTTATCGGTTGGTTGTCTATGACATTCTCGCTTTTGAGGGTACGACTGGTGAAGTTATCTCGATAAAGATGCATAAGTGGACTCATCAGCGTGACTTGACTCAACATGTGCCTAATGAAGGCTGATTTGTTGAGATATTGCAAAATACTGCAAATGTATCAGACAACGTACAAGCATTTCTAAGATATGGCCGAAATGTAATCGCCTATGCTAATCAGGTTGGTATAAATTTTTTAAACTCGAGATTTAAAAATTTATACCAACCTGATTAGCCTGAGCAACTACATTTCGGTCGTATATTAAAAATGTTTGTACGTCGTCTGATACATTTGCAGTCTTTTGCAATATCTCAACAAATCAACCTTCATCAGGCACATGTTGAGTCCAATCACGCTGTTGAGTCTAGCTATGCATCTTTGTCAAGATAACTTCACCAGTTGTACCCTCAAAAGGGAGAATGTCATGGGCAACCAACCAATAAAAAAGCTTTTCGGAAGGCCCCAAAAATTTGGGGTGTAGAGGTAAGCTAAGCATCCTTCGTCTGCATACAATAAAAAATTGAAGTTAAAAAGAAAGAATATCAAATTAATGAATTAAAATATAAAATAAACAAGTTAAAACAAAATTTTGTCACCTAGAAAAATGGGAACCCTTCAACAAGCCAAGGAAATCATTAAAATCCCTGGTTTGGAACTGTATCCCTTTTTCCACTAAAATGCTTCTCATGAGGTTTGAGAAAGCATTGAGGCCACTAATATCACGATCATTAGAAATACAGATCAATTTTGTCCTCCCCTATTTTATAACCACATTCTTTGTATTTAAATTTCCATGATGTATATGTTTACCCAGGACAAAAATAACATCTCTCAAAATATCCCTGAGAATGTTAAAAAACATAAAATCAAACACAATACAGAAAAAAATATGATGCAAAATAACAATAATAATAATAATAATAATAACAACAACAAACAATATACTTTCTCACCTTGCAATTTGTAAAAATTCTTTAGAAGGATCACCTGAATGAGTTACGATCCTGTTCCTTCTTTTGCGTAGCCATCCATGCAGTGTATCATCAAATTCTTCATAAAAACAAAGAGTTTTTCATTCCACTCTTTTTTTAAAGAGTGGCCGTAAGATAAACTTGCTATGAAAGCGAACTGTCATGTCATAGAATCTCTCAGCATCTTTGTCAGTGTGGACAACACTCCAGCCAAGGCCCTCGAGTTGGGATGCAGTGAAAACCCCCATCTTACAACCCCAATCACATGTTAGTGTAAACTCGTCTCTCGTCATATCCCCTGCCAAGGTGAGATGTGTTATCTTAACATCAAACTAGATAAGAAAGTGATAATTCATTGTCGTGCAGATAGCCTTCACTTCCAGTTCCCTTCCCGTTGTGTCAGAATCAGGGGTAGTGATATGTGGGGAAGACTAAAGCTTGTGGCCAATGTAAGTCCCAACACTCTCACACACACTTCCTTAGAAAACACGATTATGAAAACACCCAACCTCCAGAGTCCACCTTTCTAGATGCAAAACCTTCTCCTTAAAACAAGCTGGTACACTAGGTGAAGTAATGCACCACTAGGTGGTATTAGCTGGAGAATGATTTGTTATATGCCACAAGAAGGGTAAGCTCTATGTTCCTTCAAGCAAATTGAGAAGAGAATTGTTAAAAGAAACATAGGATACAAAGTGGACTAGACACCTAGGAGAGCAATGTACTTTGGCATTGTCATTTGATCCTTCTTTTGGCCGAAAAGGAAAAAGGATGTACAAGCATATGTCATGCCATGCCATGTTTGGTATGTCAGACGGATAAAATCGAGAAAGGAAGGAGGAAGGTTTTCTATGACCTGCACCAATTCCAGAAAGGTCATGGCAAGGTCTTTCTATGGATTTTATTGGAGGATTTCCAAAAGGTGCAGGGATATAGGTCAGTTCTTGTGGTTGTGGATTGATTATCCAAATATGCAATCTTCATCCCAACACAACATAAGTGTCCTACAGAAGAGGCAGCCAAGTTATTCTTTAGCAATGTGTTGAAGCATTTTGGGGTGCTTGAAGATATTAGGAGTGACAAAAACTTGTAATTCATTGACAAGTTTTGGGTTGAGTTATTCAAAATGTTGGGAATAGAGTTAAAGTTCTCTACTGGAAACCACCCTCAAACAAATGGGCAAATAGAGAGGGTGAACACAATGTTGGAAGAGTATCTAAGGCATTATGTGATGGCTACACAACAAAATTGGTTGGAGCTTATGGATGCAGCTCAATTGTGTTACAACCTACATAGAAGTTTTGTAATCTAACTAAGCCCTTTTAAGGTGGTAATTGGGCACCAAGATTGCATATCATTGGATGTGATGGCTAGAACATAGGTAGAAAGAATCATTAGCCATGCAGCATACAAGTTTGCTAAGACTCGATAGGAGTTGCTCAAGGAAGCAAGTGAAAGTTTGGAGAAAGCAAGCATACACATGAAAAAAATTCTGATCAGGAAAGAAGGTCATTATAAATTCCAAGTTGGAGACAGAGTTATGTTGAAACTCACTCCCCATATTTGCAAGAAAACCAATGGCAAACACTTTCAAAGGGGATTGATTCCCAAGTATGATGAGCCCTTTAAGATTGAAAAGAAGATTGGTGTTGTGGCATAAAGATTGAAGCTCCTAGAAAGGTTGAAGTTGCATCATTCGTTTCATGTAAGTTTTCTGAAACCCTATTATGAGGGTCCTGATCTTGCAAAAGTGCAAGCAAAGTGAGCACGACCTAATATTTGAAAGCAGTTCAATGGGGAGATTTTCAAGATAGTAAAGCATAGGAAAATGGGGAATTGGAATAAAAAATGTATATAATTTTTGGTTCACTAGAAGAGGACACCTGAGAGTGAAGCAAGCTGAGAAAATGGGGAGACTTTTTTCTAGTTTGAGGATGTGATGCAAGCTTACAGACAAAGTCAATGAGAATGCTAACTCCACTTGGTGAGAGAGGTGTTTTTTAGCACTTTGACTAGAGCATGTGTCACCAATGCCTCATGTGGCAACACTTTGGCTCCATGAGTAGCCTATGACTAAGGTAAGGTGAACAACTAAGGCAAACAGTGACTTGTGTAAGGCTATTTGGCGGCTCGAAGATGAGCACATGTTGCTAGCACACATGAGTAGCACATGGCTCACATTGCTAGCATGCATGGGCACTAGGTGCCATGAGCCATGCCCGACCAAGGGCAAACACAATGGCTTTAAACATGGGCAAGGGGTGATGGTGACCCTTGCCGAGTAAGCACCCATGGGCATTTAGGTGATGGTGTGTGGTGTAACCTAAGGGCACAACAGTATGGGGTATGGACACTAGACAAACATGAGTTAGTTGCCTTAGTCTAGACTTGTTCTAAATGTGGGAATACATATGAGCATCGTTGGCATACCCAAGGGCCAACATTGAGCAACATGGGCCATGAGAAGGGAAGGCTTGACACTAAGGCACATTGCTAGGTATGTGAGTTAAGAGAAGACTTGGTAGCACACGACCTACCTAGGGACGCATGCAATAGGTTGATCAGATGCATGGGTTGACCTGCAGCACATGAGTGAACTGATTCAAGCATATGAGTGTGCTAACTCGAGGCATATGAGCGAGTTGACTTGAGGCAAAACACAAGAGGGATGTCTTGGCATTGAGGCAAGCCCAAGCATGTCATGTTACACCATGAGCCTTGTGCTTGGTAAGATGAAATGTGGACTGAGACATGAGGCAAGACACGTGGCTCAGGTTGAGCATTTCTTGAAACCAGATGAGCATATAAAGCAACTAAGTCCCTAAATGCATAGTGGTTATGTGGAGCTTGGACTTGTGGCAGTAGCATGAACAAGGAGGTAGTTTCAAATGGATGAGGTAGTTAGCTGAAGACATTTGAAAGTTGAAACTCAAATTTGAATTTGAATGTTTTTTCCTAGTTATGTGGGCGTGGTTGGCACCAACATCCTATATAAAGAGGGTTTAAGGGTCTCCCTTCCAAATAAAGAAAGGACCCAAATGACTCCGAATAGAGAAATGAGCGAGTATCATAACTCCCTACCTTTAGAACAATGAAAAAGGATGTGATAAACAAATTTCACCTTTCCTTTACAAAGGAAAATTTGTTTGACAAAGATCATCCTCTCCTCTGAAACTAATATAAAGTCAAAACCTTCCTTCAACATGCTTCCCAAGGGGAAAAAAAACTTGCTTTAGATGGGACCCACAAAGTCTAAATAATGTATTTTGGAAAAGGGATTGAGTGTCTTGGCTCCAGCTTAGAATAAAGAGTTCCTCTTTACACTATCCTTCCAAAAACTTCACCCTCCTCCCATTCCCTAACTCAAAAGAAGTATTACTAAAGAAAAGTTCTCATCCTTTTCTAATAGCTATCTGAAGCCCAACCCCATACCCACCTTTCCCCAACTAAATTGAATAATTGAACTCAAACCCTCAATATTAACCGACATTACGCATTTATCATAGACTGACTTTGAACAATATAGGGTTTAGGGTTGAGGGTTGAGGGTTGAGAGTTTTAGGAGTTTAGGGGTTCAGGGTTTTAGGGTTTTAGGGTTGAGCGTTGAGGGTTGAGAGTTTTAAGAGTTTAGGGGTTTAGGGTTTAAGGTTTAGGGTTTAGGGTTTAGGGTTTAGGGTTTAGGGTTAAGGGATTTAGGGTTAAGAGGTTAAGGGGTTTAGGGTTTAGGGTTTAGGGTTTAGGGTTTTAGGGTTTTAGGGTTTTAAGGTTTAGGGTTAGGGTTTAGGGTTTAGGATCGAGGGGTCCCGAGGGTCGAGGGGTCCCGGTGTCCAGGGTCCAGGGTTTTTGGGTTTAGGGATTTTAGGGTCGAGGGGTCCCGGTGTCTAAGGTCCAAGGTCCAGGGTCCAGGGTTTTTGGGTTTTGGGTTTTTGGGTTTAGGGGTTTTAAGGTTTTAGGGTTTTAGGGGTTTAGGGTTTAGGGGTTAGGGTTTAGGGTTTAAGATTTATGCTTACAGACTAACTATGCAGTGTGCTAGGAATTTTCTGACAAGCTTGATAGGCAAGCTCAAATATTTTAGGAGACCTTTCAGGTTCTTTTGGAAGGTTTAAGCCTTGCCAATCTCCTAGTGGAAGGTGAAATAACTGCTATCATCTCTTAAGCGTCCAAGAGAAAGCGAGGTCCTTGGAAGCATGACATGTGATGTGATTATGTGAGATCATTGATATTTGGTATAAAGATGCCCCTTCACTTGGATCGATTGTGCAGCTAATCATTTGGCAAATCATCTTAGAGCTTCATAGTCACATAGTTATCTATAGGAATTTTCATGGGCAACTTTGACAAACTTGGAAAGCAGTCTTTGTTGTCCTCTATTCTTGTGTCCATTGCTTATTGTCTTTGCTTCAGGTCTCTCTTTTATTCTTCTCAGATTGTAGTGTTTTGATCTCATCCTCTTTCTACATCCTTTCACATTTTATTAAATGAATTATTTCTTCTGGAAAAAAGAAGTATGGACATTAAGACACTGTTCATTTGGCATGGAGCTTCTCTTTTTTAGAATTCATTATGGATGGCCTTCTTACTTCTTGGTATCAGAGTTCTAACTCTTTTCCAGTTTTTTTAACATATTTTCTATGACATATAAGAATAAATAAAAATAAAAATTAAAAAATTAAAAATGATGCACTAAAAGAAGCATGCTATGTTATGAGACAATGCTTAGCATGTAAGGTAGTTAACAGGAAAATGATGGCTCAAGTATCACTTTCTCCTTAAGAGTGATGCTTTGAAAATTTTGTAATATGCATCAATAACCTGCCCACCCATCCAGAAAGAACAGTTTGGGCAGAATCTATTTGAATTAAAAGGATTTGAGAGTGTGTATGTAGGATTCTTCAATCAAAATCTTAAAGAAAATGTAAAACTAAAAGAAATAATGTTGGGAAGATTACCTCTTCAAGACCATGATGGACAATTGGCAAAACTATTAGGGTTACAGGGGCACGAACAATGAGACTAGCAGTGCCCCATTTTAATCATCTAATAGGTGAATCTTCCTGGGACACTTTTCCTTTTGGAAATGTATGCAGCTGCTCATTTGAGACAAGAAAGGACTTCAAAAAGACTATGACTAAGGTTCTTGCATGAATAACCAAAATGGAAACCATTTATGACACAAATCAAGAACAATGGCATGCATACATCTATGACAAATACAGACTAAATGGTTTAACCATTGAAACCATCACCATTGAGGTATGTTGAGTGAACAAGGATACAACACAACATACAAGTTAATATGAATGGACAAGCCAAGGGAAAATTTTGAAAATATGGACATGGAAAAAAGCTACAGCAATGAAGACACAAAAACACAAACCAACAGTGATAAATATACATATACATACATCCATTATATACCTGCATGCACATATACATACACATCTCTTATTTCAGTTTTGCTTACATGCATATTTTATTTCAGTTTTTCTTAATGGATAAAATTTAAATTTAAAATTACACATCTTTTATTTCAGGTTTTCCGTGGTTGATTTATGATTCTCCAAGTGTGATCATGAAACCCCTATATGCTTTGTGGTGTTTAGCCTTTTCTAATGCATATCTTGTTTACTTATATATAAAAAAAAAAAGTGTGATCATGAAACCTTTGCAGAAGTAGAAAGTTCCCATAACTTTGAAGGAACCAGCCAACAACCATTCACCCAAAAGAAAACATGGTAGGATGGTCAAACCCTCTAGAGGTATAAGGTCCACACCAGTTTGAACTAACAAGTAGACCTCAAATATCCGTGCCTCCCCCTCTCCTCCCCCCCCCCCCCCCCCCAACACACAAACAAAACAAAGAGAGAGAGAGAGAGAGAGAGAGAGAGAGAGAGAGAGGGAGAGGAACCAACCCACATACACACAAACAGACAGCGAGGGAGAGAGTCCAAGTAACTAGAACTGACTTCCCTGAAGCAGCCATTGTCAGGAAATTAACCCAGAGCCACTGTCAAGAACCATCCGACAATCATTCACCTAAAAGAAAATGGAGCAGGATGGCCAAACCTTATATATATGTATGTATGTATGTATCTATATATATATATATATGTACATATTTGATGGGCAAATGAGCATGGCTTAATTTGTATTCTATTTGTGACAACACATGCAGTTAGCAAATATTCTTACAAAACAAGTGTTTCACTCTCTAGTAAGCAAGTTGAGTATTATAGACATGCTTGAACCTACTTGAGTGAGAGTATGGGAAGTCAACCTCCAAATTTTATTTTCTTACCGGATTTACATCCTTGATTCTAGGTTGATTGATTGACTATATTTAGATAGGTTCCTAGTTTACCTTTTTTTTGTTATTCTTTTGTACAAATTTTCTGCTTGATTTCTGATTGTAACTTAGTAATGTCATATCTATAAATCTTCCTTCTATAGGTGGTCCCATTGTATATAAGTGACCTATTATATAATTTTGAAAAGATATAAATTATTTTCAGAATTTGCACACACACACAATATGTACAAAAGACGCCCAATCTAAGGCAGCAGGAGGACAAAAAAAAAATGCACCCTCTTCATACATGGAGCTCAACCAATATACAAGATCATAAACATTGCTTGGTCCTCTATGTAGATCCTTACCCAATTCATGAAAGCATTTATAAAATTAGCTTTGATTGCTTGATCCGAATGCTCGATAACATTAAATGGCCTCTTGTTCCTTTCCCTCCAAAACAAGAACAATGGAGCAGCCCTCAATGTTTTTTTTTTTCTGGTTCTTTTCCACGAAAGAACCATGCCACCCCAAAAGATTCTCTCTCATAGAAGAGTGCATCACTCAAGCCACATAAAAGAGAGAGCATCAATTGCCATGACATTCTAGCTTTGGAACAGTGAAGAAACAAGTGGTCTAATATATTTTCCTTAGCTTGGCACAAAAAAATCTATTCATCAAAGTCCATCATCTCCTTTTGAGCTGATTGAGTGTTAGAATTCTGCCCTAAGTCATTTCCTAGGCAAAGAAGCCTAACTTCACAAGTGCCCATGAACTCCACACTATGCTTGTCAGGAATGAATCTCTAACTCCACTAGTTAAAGAAGCATAGAGAGATCTAATTGAGAAACTGGTGCAACAGAAGGTTTGTTTCAAAATGAAACAAAAAAACACTCGAGAACCAACACAAAGATCACAATAGGATCTGAAAATTAGAGAATAATTCTGAAAAAATATATTGAACTCCTCTCTAACAATTACAATGAGCCTTTAAATAATGTTTGTAATGCAAAAATAAAGGAAATAACTAAAATATGAAACTAGAAACAGGAAACCAAGGTAATTGGAAACTAGGAAAACTAGGAAAGAAATTGAAAACTAATGATGAACCTATAATAGAAACTAATAATGTAGAAAATAGAAACTAACCTAAAATAGAAACTGATGATGTGGGAAATAGAAACTAATCTAAAATAGAAACTAATGGAAATAGAAACTAATGATGTAGGAAACTAAAAATAGAAACTAATGATGATTGTGTGCTGCATCAGAAACTGTGAGAGTCACAATAAATGGATTCTTAAAAATAGCCAGAGTCAAGAAATCAAAACTAGAGAAATAGTGAAGAAATGAAACCAAATTTTATAAGGGAAAAATCCATGAAGAAAAAAGTCAAGAAAAAAAAAAGGAAACAAGTAGTAACAGTCATATACCCAAATAACTACGACCACCCAATGATTTAATGAGGCTAAGCCACCCAACTCACCAGGTTGATCTATGGTTCTGAAGTAATTAGGCTCCAAGTGAAAAAGAAATGTCATAATTGATTGGCATCACTAACATAGAATCCTTTTGATGATAAAAAATAGGGAATAGTCCATAGAAATCCATGCATGTACCAATTACAGGTTCAGAACAATTTTTGCAACAAAGATCTCCAGATCTAGAAACATCACATACCTGCACATACCATAATTCATTATTGAACCCAGTACACAACCGAAACTTTCCAAAACTTAGACCTCATAAAAAGGAGTTACTCAAATGTATTGGAGTAATGAATGTAGGATAATGAGGAAATACTGAAATGCAAATGTAGGATAATAAGGAAATACTCATGCTCCATCACTTAAGCGCTCAAGAGCATCGTTCATGTGTTCTTGATAAATTTCAGCACCCCTTGTGATTGGTATGCATTTCCCTGTGTAATTTACTATTTCAGAAACAAAGGCTAATTAAAATTATTGATAGATTTTTTTTTGTAAATATGAAAGGATTTGAATAGGGGGTGAGAGGATTGATAGATGGAATCAACATAAACATTGAAAAAAGTTATACAAGAACGTCTTTCTTATACTGCAACGCTCTAGCCTGTAGTGAGAAATTATACTATAGGATTTAGCTTAGCGGTACAATCAGCATCTTTTGGAGGTTACCATGCTTGTTTGGATAGGTAGGAAAGTAAATTAATTAATATTGTATTTGAGTAATGCCAAAGAAAGGCAATGTAAATGAAGAATCAGTTTGGGGTTACACATTTTCTTCTCATTGAGATGAAGATGGCTAATATGGGCTCGCAGCTGTCTCAATCGCATGTTATTTGATTAATGCATAAGTATATTAAATTCATAATACAAATAATATAGTTAAGAGCTATCTAGACCGATTGGGATAGACATGGCTACAAAACTAAAATCCTGGCATTAGTTGAAGGCCTTAATGACGCATTATCTGGTATGGTTTGGAACTGGAAGGTGGAAAAGGATTTGACAGTGGGAAATCATGGGCTAACAAGAGTAGAGGTACCTAGTGATATGGATGGACGAGTAGCGTCTTTCACTGATTACTACTCAAAAAGTGCTATTTCATAGCTTGTAATTAACTCTTTTAAACACTTTTGAGTAGTAGTTATTGCCTTTTAACCCAATTAACATATTAAGGACCTTTGCAAGCACTTCTAATCAATTTGTGTTAAGTTTTGGTGTTTTGATAGTTTTTTGATCACCAAAGCAATATGAGATTGAGGGGAGTTATTTGGAATCCATGACAAAACAATGGAAAGCTCAGAAACATGAAGAACCAAAGCTTTAAAGTCCTTTGCCATAAGCAAATCCGGAATGCAAGGAGGGGAAGCAAAGAGAAATCTGCCATGAAGCAATTTTTTATGACAGTCATGTCAGCCACTTTTGGAGCACTTCTTGAAGTCCAATTTATGCATGCTATATTTCGTTTCAAAGCTTAGGAAGTCATAAATCCAATGCTTCAAATGGTGCGTAATTCGGAGTTGAAATAAAGGAGTTACAACTGTTGGAAGCCGAACACCGCAAGCTGAAAGCCAACTTTGCAGCGCTGCGAAATCAGCCTTTTGCTGCGAAGTGATTTCGCAGCCCTTTTTGTGCATCTACGAAATCTCGCAGACCTCGTTTTCACCTGCGAAATAGTCCTTAGTGCTTCCCGATATTTGCGACCGACACATTGAGATATTTTTCTTCAGATTTTTGTTGTCTAAATCCCAAAACTCTCCTTGTAAGCCACCAATTGTAGGATTCCTTAGCTATTAAGTTAGAAAAAAGGTGAATATCCATGTAATAATTATTATTGTAATTTTCATATAAATAGCTCTTGGGAGCCTGTTCTCAAGAAAAAGACAACGGATCTTTTGCAAAAGTTTGAAAAAAAGTAAAATACAGAGCCTTTGCTCTGCTTTACCTTCTCACTTTGATTGTATTTTTCATTTACTAGTTATGCACTCTCTAAGGAAGTTTCCCCAGAGAATGAGTAACTAAACCTTTAGTTCCTTGGAGCTAAGGTTGCCGGGAAAGGTTCCAAGTGCATGAATTAGTAGCTTTGTGGTTTCAGCCATGAATGAAGAGAAAGTGTGATCCTTTAGTGATTTCTATATTTTTAGTTAACTTAAAACGCCTTGGAGTCACCTGGGCTAACACTTAGTAAGACAAGTGATCTCTGTCTATTGAGATGCACTAGTTTACCCCTTGCGAGCCTTTGGGAGGTGACTTGAAGGTAGGATTTTCTAGAATTACCAACACTTGGTAAGCTTTTGGACTCCAAGGAGACATCCATTAGTTATCTCTTGCGAGCTTGAGAAGGGAAGTCCAAGGTTAAAGATCACCTTGAATGGTAAGTGCTAGTGAAAGGCACGAACCATTGCAAGTTGCATCAGTGAGAGGGAATTAAAGCTGAAATCCAATTAAGGGATGCATTTGTACAACACCGGTTAGAGAATTGACTATATGTTAATTCTCTAATGCGAGGAAGTGAACCAACTGAGCGGAGCTATGTTTTTGCATGAGGAACCTCCCCTGTGAACCTAAATCTCCAAGGAATGTTTGTCTTTATAATTAATTTCCATTACTTGTTGTGCCGTTAGTTTAAATCTAAACCTTTTTCAACCAAAGTTTGTGTTTTATTTCTTAAGCTAACCTTGAAATGAAACAACACCAATTCACTTTGAATTGGTATCATTTGTAATTTGAAAACCTTCCCAGTGAACGATCCTAGAGCCACTATGCTATAGTAGTTTTTTCTTTGCTACCCTAGTATATGGTGTAATAGGTTATAAATTTTGTTGATTACTCCCTCAATCAAGGAGCACCAGTTAGACACGAATCAGCTGAGACACCAATTGGGCACGAATCAAATGGCGTCGCTGCCGGGGAAGGTGTCAAGTTTATAGTGATACTATTTCAGAGTACTTGTGATTTTCATCACAAGTTTGGTAACGTTTCTTTCGCTTTATTTATTCTCATTTTTGTTATTCATTCATAATCTAAATTTATCTTTTAAATTCAGCTTAGCTTTATTTTGTTTTTGTAGCCCTGTTTTCTTTTGTTGTCCTTTATTTTCATTTTAGTTACAGATAAATACTAGTTGTGTATGCCAAATTGGATACGAGACAGTGGAGGAAGGCTTGTTAAACGTGATACACCTCATAACAAGGAATTGGAATTGAGCTTGAATATCATGGAAGCTACACCTGAAGATCAGCATAGTCACCAAGGTTGTCAAGACAATCTCAATGAATTTAGATCAATGAGGGACCGCATGCATCCACCTCGTATGAGTGCACCATCATGTATAGTGCCCCCTACAGAGCAGCTAGTGATCAGACCGTATATTGTTCCATTTCTACCAACTTTCCATGGGATGGAAAGTGAGAATCCTTACACACATATCAAGGAATTTGAAGATGTTTGTAATACATTCCAAGAGGGAGGAGCTTCAATTTACTTGATGAGGCTTAAGTTATTTCCTTTTACTTTAAAGGATAAGGCCAAAATTTGGCTTAATTCTTTAAGGCCAAGGAGTATCTGCACTTGGACTGACTTACAAGCTGAATTCCTCAAGAAATTTTTTCCCACTCATAGAACAAATGGCTTGAAAAGGCAAATTTCAAACTTCTCAGCTAAAGAGAATGAGAAATTCTATGAGTGTTGGGAAAGATATATGGAAGCTATAAATGCTTGCCCTCACCATGGTTTTGATACTTGGCTATTGGTGAGCTATTTCTATGATGGGATGTCTTCCTCAATGAAGCAACTCCTCGAGACAATGTGTGGAGGAGATTTCATGAGCAAAAATCCGGAGGAAGCTATGGATTTCTTGAGTTATGTTGCTGAAGTTTCAAGGGGATAGGATGAACCAATCAAAGGAGAAGTGGGAAAGATGAAGTCTCAACTGAGTTCTTTCAATGCTAAGGCTGGGGTGTATACCTTGAAAGAAGATGATGATATGAAAGCAAAGTTTGTAGCTATGACAAGAAGATTGGAGGAGCTGGAACTGAAAAAGATGCATGAAGTGCAAGCTGTTGTTGAAGCACCAGTGCAAGTGAATCTTTGTCCCAATTGTCAATCATATGAACACTTGTTGGAGGAATGCCCTACAATTTCAGCTGAAAGGGAAATGTTTGGAGATCAAGCAAATGTTGTTGGACAATTCAAGCCCAATAACAATGCACCCTATGGAAATACTTACAACTCAAGTTGGAGGAATCATCCAAATTTCTCATGGAAGGCCAGAGCACCTCAGTATCAATAGCCGGATCAACCATCTCAACAATCTTCAAGTCTTGAACAAGCAATAGTGAATCTCAGCAAGGTAGTGGGAGATTTTGTTGGAGACCAAAAAGCCATCAATGCTCAACTCAGTCAAAGAATTGACAGAGTAGAGAATACTCTGAACAAAAGGATGGATGGAATGCAAAATGATATATCCCAAAAGATAGATAATCTCCAATACTCAATCTCAAGGCTCACAAATTTGAACACAGTGCAAGAAAAGGGAAGATTTCCTTCTCAACCCCACCAAAACCCCAAGGGTGTCCATGAAGTGGAAAGCCATGAGGGGGAATCATCACAGATGAAAGATGTCAAAGCCTTGATCACTCTAAGGAGTGGTAAAAAAATTGAGAAGCTAACACCCAAGCCACATGTTGAGGAAGAAGAAGAGACAAAGAAAGAGGAGGAAATGGAAGACAAAAAGAAAGAGATCAGTGAAAAGAAGGAGGACTATGATTCAACAATGAATGCAAATCCAGAGAAGGAACTTCTGAAGGAAGAAATGCTGAAGAAATCAACTTCTCCACCTTTTTCTCAAGCATTGCATGGGAAAAAGGGGATTAGAAATGCATCTGAAATTCTTGAAGTATTGAGACAAGTGAAAGTCAATATCCCACTGCTGGATATGATTAAACAAGTTCCAACATATGCAAAATTCCTAAAGGACTTATGTACCATCAAAAGAGGGTTGACTGTAAATAAGAAAACCTTCTTGACTGAGCAAGTAAGTGCAATCTTACAATGTAAGTCTCCTTTGAAGTACAAAGATCCGGGAAGTCCTACCATTTCAGTCATGATTGGAGGAAAGGTAGTAGAGAAAGCTTTGTTAGACTTGGGAGCAAGTGTGAATTTGCTTCCATACTCTGTCTACAAGCAATTGGGACTTGGTGAGTTGAAGCCAACAACAATCACTCTATCTTTAGCAGATAGATCAGTAAAAATTCCAAGGGGGGTAATTGAGGATGTCTTGGTTCAAGTTGATAATTTCTACTATCCGGTAGATTTTATTATTCTTGATACGGATCCTACTGTAAAGGAAGCTAATTTAGTTCCTATCATCCTTGGAAGGCCATTCCTTGCTACCTCAAATGCAATCATCAACTATAGGAATGGGCTCATGCAACTCACTTTTGGCAACATGACACTTGATCTCAACATTTTTTATATGTCTAAAAAGCAAACCACTCCGGAAGAAGAAGAGGGTCCAGAAGAGGTGTGCATTATTGACACTCTAGTAGAGGAGCACTGTAATCAGAATATGCAAGACAAACTGAATGAAAGTCTTGCGGATTTTGAGGAAGGTTTGTCTGAACCCCCTAATGTGCTTGCTACTCTACAAAGTTGGAGAAGGATAGAAGAGATTCTACCTTTGTTCAATAAAGAAGAAGGAGCAGTTGCTGAAAAAGAGTCCCCAAAACTCAATTTGAAGCCTCTACCTATGGAGCTTAAATATGCATACCTTGAAGAAAATAATCAATGTCCTGTCGTAATATCTTCATCTCTGACCAGTCATCAAGAGAAGTGTTTACTGGAAGTTCTCAAGAGGTGTAAGAAAGCAATAGGATGACAAATATCTGACTTGAAAGGCATTAGTCCTTTAGTTTGCACGCATCATATATATATGGAGGAGGAAGTTAAGCCAATTCATCAACTTCAAAGAAGATTGAATCCTCATTTACAAGAGGTGGTGCGAGCTGAGGTGCTGAAGCTATTTCAAGCAGGTATTATTTACCCTATATCTGACAGCCCTTGGGTGAGTCCTACTCAAGTGGTACCAAAGAAGTCAGGGATTACTGTGGTTCAGAATGAAAAAGGAGAAGAAATTGCTACACACCTCACTTCAGGTTGGAGGGTGTGTATTGATTATAGAAAGTTGAATGCTTGATTACTACCAAAAAGTGCTATTTTGTAGACCTAATAATAATGGTTTTAAGCACCTTTGAGTAGTAATCATATTCATTTAACCCAATTAATTCATTAAGGTCCTTAGTAATTGGTTTTAACCATTTTGTGGCAAGTTTACATGTTTTTATCAGCTTATGAACCAATTCAAGCATGCCAATTGATGGAGGAGCTATTTGGACGAGTTAAGCAAGGATTTTGGATGATTACAGGCTTGAATTTCAAGTGGAAACACGAGCACAAGCAATGGAGAAGAGGAAAACAGAGTGAAGAAAACAGCTGCAGTCTTCTTTCACACTTTTGAAGCACTTACTGAAGTCCATTTTTTGCATACTATATACCATTTGAAAGCTTAGGAAGTCAAGAATCCAACGCTTCAAACCGTGTATGATTTGGAGCTGAAATGAGGAAGATATGGCCTTCGAAAGACAACTGCATCATGTCAAATGACCAATTTCGCAAGGTGAATTTCTCCTTGCGAAAATTTCGCAAAGAGATTTTCTTCATGGTGCAAAATTTGGCCACTTCGCACCATGAAGAACCCCCTTGCGAAAATTTCACAAGGTGGATTTAGGCACATTGCGAAATTCCTTTGAATCCTCTATTTCTCCACGCACGCACCATCGACTTCCCAAATATTTTTAGCTTGATATTTTCTCGTGTAAATTCCTTTTGTAACCTTGTATTCAGCCGACATAAAGCTTTATCTTGTAATTTTGCTATATATAGAGGTGCACAACACCTCCAAAAGATATGGGATGATTGGGGGGATCGATCCTCTGTACATTAACTTAGATATATATAAAGCTCTGTTTTTCTCTTTTCTCCTGTTCTTCCCCATTTTCTATTTTCTTAGTAGCCAAACAGCCTCTGAGGGCTTTTCCTCAAAGGATGATTGGCTAAAACTTTTAGTTTCTCAAAGTATGGATGTTATGTGATGGCTTGGATGCAATCCCATGGAAATTTCTCGCACCTGGAAGGTAAGGTAGTCGTTTTTCATTAATGGTTCATTAATGCAAAGTTTGGTTTTTATTTCCTTTGGACAACTTCCAACGGCCAATACTTGATAAGCTTTTGGATTTCTATCCATTAGTTATCTCCTACGAGCTATTGGAAGGTGAGGTTTTTAATTCCAAGTTTTGCATTAATCCGTTAGAACCAATTTCAATGGCCATTGAAAGGTGAGTTTATCACCTGTAATGACTTTGAGTTGCCAATATTTGGTAAGCTTTTGGCTTTAGACCATTAGTTATCTCTTACGAGCCATTCAAAGGAAGTCTAAGGTGAATAACCATTGATGAAATTCACTACCATCTGTTTTGCCATTTTAAAGGATTAAAACTTGATTTGCTAAATCCATACCGGTTCGGGAAGCAAGCATCACCATAGTTGCAACCCCAACGCGAGGAGCCTATCCTGAGATTTCCAATTTGCATAAGAGCCAGAGCATAGCTATCCTATCTTTGAGAAACTTGTTTTTACACCCTTTCATTTTAGTCTTTAATGTTATCTTAGATTAGTTTAAATCTTTCTAAAACATTTACATCTTATTTTAAAGCTAACATCCATAAGAAAATCACCTATTTTCCTAATTTGAATATCACTTGTGTTTGCGAAAACCCTTCCCAGTGAACGATCCTAGAACTACTATGCTATAGTAGCTTGGCTACTTTAGTAATAGTATTTAAGGTATAAATTTTGTTGATACGCCTTTAAAGCTAAGCTACCATGAGTCGCATCAATGCTGTAACCAGGAAAGATCATTTTCCATTGCCATTTATCGATCAAGTGTTGGAGAGAGTCTCTGGTCATCCGTTCTATTGTTTCTTGGACGGGTATTCAGGGTATTTTCAAATTGAAATTGATGTGGAAGATTAGGAAAAGACCATTTTTACATGTCCATTTGGAACATATGCTTACAGAAGAATGCCTTTTGGTTTATGCAATGCACCTGCAACATTCCAAAGATGTATGTTGAGTATTTTCAGTGATATGGTGGAGCGAATTATGGAGGTTTTCATGGATGATATCACCGTATATGGAGGTACATTTGAGGAATGCTTAGTCAATTTGGAAGCGATTCTTCACAGATGCATTGAAAAAGACTTGGTGCTCAACTGGGAGAAATGCCATTTTATGGTACGTCAAGGAATTTTCCTTGGCCATATCATCTCTGAAAAAGGCATTGAAGTTGATAAAGAAAAGGTGGAGCTTATTGTCAAATTGCCATCCCCAACAACTGTAAAAGGAGTAAGGCAGTTCCTTGGCTATGCAGGCTTCTATAGGAGGTTTATAAAAGATTTTTCAAATCTTTCAAAACCTCTTTGTGAGCTGTTAGCTAAGGATGCTAAGTTTGTATGGGATGAAAGATGTCAAAATAGCTTTGATCAATTGAAGAAATTTTTAACAACAACTCTAACAGTAAGGGCCCTTAACTGGCAACTACCCTTTGAACTGATGTGTGATGCCAGTGACTTTGCTATAGGAGCTGTGCTTGGCCAAAGAGAAGATGGAAAACCCTATGTGATCTACTATGCAAACAAAACATTGAATGAAGCTCAAAGGAACTACACAACTACAGAGAAAGAATTGTTAGCTGTGGTATTTGCCTTAGACAAATTTCGTGCTTATTTGGTGGGGTCTTTCATCATTGTTTTCACTGACCATTCAGCCTTGAAGTATTTATTGACAAATCAAGATGCAAAAGCAAGGTTGATTAGATGGATTCTTTTGTTACAAGAATTCGATCTCCAAATCAGAGATAAGAAAGGAGTGGAGAATGTGGTAGCTGACCACCTTTCAAGGTTAGCTATATCACATAATTCCCATGCCTTGCCTATTAATGATGACTTTCCTGAGGAATCACTTATGTTCCTAGTAAAAACTCCTTGGTATGCTCATATTGCTAATTATCTAGTTACTGGTGAAATTCCAAGAGAGTGGAATGCACAAGATAGGAAACACTTCTTTGCAAAAATTCAAGCTTATTATTGGGAAGAACCCTTCCTTTATAAGTATTGTGCAGATCAGATCATAAAGAAGTGTGTCCCTGAAGAAGAGCAATAAGAGATTCTAAACCATTGTCATGATAATGCATGTGGAGATCACTTTGCCTTTCAGAAAACAACCATGAAGGTGTTGCAATCAGGGTTTACTTGGCCATCTCTTTTCAAAGATGCCCACATCATGTGTAGAAGTTGTGATAGATGCCAAAGGCTTGGAAGGCTAACAAAAAGAAATCAAATGCCTATGAACCCCATTCTAATAGTTGAGCTGTTCGATGTATGGGGCATTGACTTCATGGGACCTTTCCCAATGTCTTTTGGTAATTCTTATATCTTGGTGGGGGTGGATTATGTTTCTAAATGGGTTGAGGCAATCCCCTGTAAACAAAATGATCACAGAGTGGTTCTCAAGTTTCTTAAAGAGAACATTTTTTCAAGATTTGGGGTGCCCAAAGCCATAATCAGTGATGGAGGTACTCATTTTTGCAACAAACCTTTTGAAAATTTATTAGCCAAGTATGGAGTGAAGCATAAGGTAGCTACACCTTATCATCCTCAGACTTCCGGGCAAGTTGAGCTAGCAAATAGGGAAATAAAGAACATATTGATGAAAGTGGTGAATTCAAGCAGAAAAGATTGGTCTATTAAACTTCATGATTCATTGTGGGCATATAGAACGGCTTATAAGACTATTCTTGGCATGTCTCCCTATCGCCTTGTCTATGGCAAAGCGTGCCATCTTCCTGTGGACGTTGAATACAAAGCTTGGTGGGCAATCAAAAAGTTGAATATGGACTTGATCAGAGCCGGAGCAAAGAGGTGCTTAGACCTTAATGAGATGGAGGAATTAAGAAATGATGCTTACATCAATTCCAAAGTTGCAAAACAGAGGATAAAGAAGTGGCATGATCAACTAATCTCCAACAAAGAATTTCGGAAAGGACAAAGAGTTTTATTCTATGACACAAGACTCCATATCTTTCCTGGAAAGCTCAAGTCAAGGTGGATAGGTCCTTTCATTATTCACCAAGTACATATTAATGGAGTGGTGGAATTATTGAATTCCAATGGCAAGGACACCTTTAGAGTCAATGGATATTGTCTCAAGCCATTCATGGAGCCATTCAAACTAGAAAAGGAGGAAATCAACCTCCTTGAGCCACAAAAAGCCTAAGCAAATAAGGGTTTGATGGACTTGGTTTCACCAAAGTCCAAATTTTTTGTAAATTTTGTAAATTTCAAAGTTTAATCCATACTTTTGATTTTAATTTTTGATCTTAAATTGTGTATTTATATGTAATTTAGTTTTTTTTGAATGATCTTAGGTAGGAGAAAATGCAAAGAAATTGAAAGGAAGTCTTTCGGAGCGAGAAAAGTGCAAAAACAGGGCAAAAACAAGGGTCTGCGAGATTTCGTAGCCTAAGAGAATTCTCTGCGAAATTAGCACTTCGCTGTGAAATCGTTTCGCAACCTAAAAGAAGCCGCTGCGTTATCAACGTGTCTCTGCGAAAACAACCGTCCTTTGCGATATCATTTCGCAACTCAATTGACTCCTTTGCGAAAATTTTCGCAGCTGCAAAACCAAGTTTGGCACATGAGTGCCACTTCGCAGCACATGAGCCCTCATTTCGAAGCTGCGAAACGGCTGTGAAGCTCCAAAGCATGAAATTTCCCAATTTCGCAGCCAAAGCTCCATTCGGCAGGATGTTTCGCAGCTGTGAAACCAATTTTGGCACATGAGTGCCATTTCGCAGCACAGTGACTCCCATTTCGTAGCTGCGAAATGAGCTGCGAAATGGGCTGCGAAAATAGCTTTTTTCTGCGAAAACCCTCTTTTGCTGCGAAATCGGCCTTCTTCTACGAAAATCAAAATGACCTTTAATATTCCGTTATTTTTTATAAAAACCGGTCATTTGAGTTGCTAAAGGGTTTTAGAAAGAGGAAACGCCATAGCAACCGTCTGTTCACTCCCTTGCTCGAGCCCGACGATGCGCGAACCTCCGGTCATTTTCTTCGGTTATCTCTTCCGATCATCACTTCCGGCCAAATTTCGTCAGTTCGATATGGAGCGAACCAAATGAGCCAAATCATCATCTCCTTCCAGCCGCAAACGAGTCCCGCTAGAGGCGCCTGTTCAAGGCCCCATCTCTGAACCTCCACGGCCAAAAGCTGCTTCACCTCCGGCGAAGCCCGCACCACAGAATCCTCTGGCGAGGCGTTATCTCACTAGGTCAAGGGGTCGTCCCATGCAAAAGAGAGCCAGGGTCGAAAGCTCAGAGCCCATAGACTTAACAGAGCAGTCCCCGGTTCCCTCACCAGAGCCCTCTCCGGCACCATCTTCGGCGCTGTCGTTAGAGCCTTCGGCGGAGCTTCAGGAGCACCAGCCGCCACTTTCAGAATCCCAAATTCCATCTGGGATAGCTCCTGAAGTGCTAATCAGGCGTCTGATGCTGACTTAATCGCCAATTGAAGGGAATTTGGACTGCCGAGCTCGACCATTTCACTCTGAGTTGTGCTTTGACACAGCCACCTTCAAATTGCGGCCGGAGCTTGCAGATTCATTCCACCTACTGCATAGATATCGCATGGAGCATCTGCTGACCCCAAGAGATTTCTTCTATCCCAAAGTAGCCATGGATTTTTATCAGTCCATGACTACTAATCAGGTCAGAGATCCTACTCTAATCCATTTTACTATTGACTGTCGGCATGGCATTTTAGGAGCTTGCCATATAGCAGAGGCCCTGCATATACCATACGAGCCAAGCCATTTTGAGGATTACCGAGTATGGACTAGTCCCTCTCAGTTGGAAATGGTTCATATCTTGTCCAGAAGAGCTTCCACAAATCCACATCTATTGAGGAGGGAACTTCCTCCGAGCATGTTTCTCATTGATGCACTCTTGCGTCACAACATTTATCCACTACAACACTGGACTCAGAGGAGAGGAGTTCTTTTAGAGGCCCTGTTCAGGATTTCAAAGGGATATTTCTTTGGCCCTCACCACCTAATTATGGCTACCCTTCTCTACTTTGAAGAGAAGGTGCATAAGAAGAAGCTGCAGCGAGCTGATGCCATTCCACTTCTTTTTCCATGACTGCTGTGTCAGATTCTAGAGCATATGGGCTATCCATCATATCCTTAACTGGAGCGCAAACGTATATACCGAGAGGTATTTACTCTCGACAAGTGGACCAATATGACAGCGTATAGAGCTGAGCAGCCAGAGCTTCCACAGCCAGCTGAGATACCAGCTGCCAGGAGAGCATCTCCAGATCATATACCTGAGGGTATACCCATTGCTTCTCCTACCATATCCAGAGCCCCTCCAGTTACTCCAGCCTCATCAGAGCCCTCTACTTCAGTTGAGCCAAGGATGACCATTCTCATTTCAGAGTATAGAGATTTATGCCGCATACTGCAGACCCTTACCGCGTCTCAGAGTAGCCCTGCTCAGGAGATGGCAGCTATTTGAGCTCGCCAGGAGCAGATGTTGACCACCCAGGTTCAGCATACTGCCATCTTGAGGCAGCTCCAGCATTATCTCGGTCTTCCATCAGCTGCTGAGCATCTCACCCCCACCACTGCAGTGCCACACTCACAGGCCACAAAGCCTCAGGCCCCTCCTGAATCAGCTACTGAAGAGGCAGAGCCATCTGCCTAAGCCATCAATTCCAGCATCATCCACCTATCTGATCATTTATATATCTATTATATATTTCTTTTATGTATTTCATTTTTGTTAGTCTTTTATGAAATCCCATCATTTTGATATCATATATAGGGATTACTTGTATTGCTTTCTTTCCGATTGTACTCACATGAATTAAAGTAATACAAGTCTAGCATTTTTTGTTAACTCTTAGCATTAATTTATTCTTATTTCTTTTGCTCACATCTTTTATTCTTTTTGAAACATGTGGTTTCTCCAATCAGTATTCGAAATTGATATCACTCAGGAGGTACCACTTCCTCCCTATAATTTCAATTACCCATATCACATTGAGGACAATGCTCAGCTAGGTTGGGGAGGGGAGGGGGAGAAATGAGGAAGGAAGTATGCTAAGTTATTTTGGTAATTCAGTTATGTTGGTAAATTAGTTGTAGTTTTTTACTTTTTACTCTAATCTCCATGGATTAAGATTACTTTTTACTCTAATCTCCATGGATTAAGAGGAAAAAATTTCAAATTAAAATAGGAGAAACTGAACTTTTGCTTTTCACTTGACTTAGAGTTTGGATTATGCTTACTAAAGTGGTTCAATTGTTGAAGCTTCTACTGAAATCAAGTTTAGTTCTTCCACTTTAAGCTATCCACACACTGTGCACAATAGATTCTGATTATAAGATGAAAAACTATTTCCCTCTTGACTTAGGAAAATTTTGGGACTTGGTACCTTTGACCTCATTTAATAATGTGAGACACCTTATGAAAGGCCAATGAGTCTTTGAAAAAAAAAAAAAAGAAAGAAAGAAAGAAAGAAAAAATGTTTGCTTGCCTTGAAACCCGAGCAAGGTCTAAGGGGTATATGGTGAAAATCTTTAAAACCTGATGCCCTAAGCCTTAATTGGTTGGGAGTCACCGACCTCAATGCTCGTTACAAGGGTGGATAGGTGGAGTTAGCATATGGTAGGTGCTTGGGTATTAAAAATTCATTCTCAAAAGTCTGGGGTAAAATCCTAGGAGTTAGTGGTTGAAAAATCCTTAAAGCTTGATGCCCTAAACCTTAATTGGTTGGGAGTCATCAATGGACCCCCGTTACATGGACAATTCAAAAAAGAATACCCCTTAAGCCTTGTACCTTCTAAAAAAAAAAAGTGTGTTATCTGCCTATTGAATTTGGTCAGTTTGCTAAGTGTTGAAAAGAGATAGGTTGGGAGGAGAGATTAGTTTAACATACTATATTCGGAAACTATCATCTTATACTTAGATTTTTGTGGAAGAATAAAGTTTGGTTCTTTGGAAGTGAAAATGATTTTAAAACTTCAATTTGCATAATGCATTCCCTTGATCAATAGTGTTTAGCAAAGTTTTTGATAACTCTTGTTGAAAGTTGAGTTTATATTTATTTAATGATCCATGTGAGAGTTAGATCATCATGCCACTTGAAAATTGTTTTTTGATCAACATGATGTTGTAAATTATAGTAATGTTTATTTTTATTTTTCTCTCCTTCATTGCTAAGGGACTAGCAATATGTCGGTTGGGGGGAGTGATTACTACTCAAAAAGTACTATTTCATAGCTTGTAATTAACTCTTTTAAACACTTTTGAGTAGTAGTTATTGCCTTTTAACCCAATTAACATATTAAAGACCTTTGCAAGCACTTCTAATAAATTTGTGTTAAGTTTTGGTGTTTTGATAGTTTTTTTATCACCAAAGCAATATGAAATTGAGGGGAGTTATTTGGAATCCATGGCAAAGCAATGGAAAGCTCAGAAACATGAAGAACCAAAGCTTTGAAGTCCTTTTCCATAAGCAAATCCGGAATGCAAGGAGGGGAAGCAAAGAGAAATCTGCCATGAAGCAATTTTTGATGACAATCATGTCAGCCACTTTTGGAGCACTTCCTAAAGTCCAATTTATGCATGCTATATGTCGTTTCAAAGCTTAGGAAGTCAGCAATCCAATGCTTCAAATGGTGCGCAATTCGGATCTGAAATGAAGGAGTTACAGCCATTGGAAGCCGAACACCGCAAGTTGAAAACCAACTTCGCAACGCTGCGAAATCAGCCTTTTGCTGCGAAGTGATTTCGCAGCCCTTTTTGTACGTCTGCGAAATCTCACATACCTCATTTTCACCTGTGAAATGGTCTTTAGTGCTTCCCGATATTTGCGACCGACATATTGAGATATTTTTCTTCAGATTTTTGTTGTCTAAATCCCAAAACTCTCCTTGTAAGCCACCAATTGTAGGATTCCTTAGCTATTAAGTTAGGAAAAAGGGTGAATATCCATGTAATAATTATTATTGTAATTTTCATATAAATAGGCTCTTGGGAGCCTATTCTCAGGAAAAAGACAACGAACCTTTTGCAAAAGTTTGAAAGAAAGTAAAATACAGAGCCTTTGCTTTGCCTTACCTTCTCACTTTGATTGTATTTTTCATTAACTAGTTATGCACTCTCTGAGGAAGTTTCCCTAGAGAATGAGTAACTAAACCTTTAGTTCCTTGGAGCTAAGGTTGCGGGGAAAGGTTCCAAGTGCATGAATTAGTAGCTTTGTGGTTTCAGCCATGAATGAAGAGAAAGTGTGATCCTTTAGTGATTTCTATATTTTTAGTTAACTTAAAACGCCTTGGAGTCACCTGGGCTAACACTTGGTAAGGCAAGTGATCTCTGTCCATTGAGATGCACTAGTTTACCCCTTGCGAGCCTTTGGGAGGTGACTTGAAGGTAGGATTTTCTAGAATTGCCAACACTTGGTAAGCTTTTAGACTCCAAGGAGACATCCATTAGTTATCTCTTGTGAGCTTGAGAAGGGAAGTCCAAGGTTAAAGATCACCTTGAATGGTAAGTGCTAGTGAGAGGCACGAACCATTGCAAGTTGCATCAGTGAGAGGGAATTAGAGCTGAAATCCAATTAAGGGATGCATTTGTACAACACCGGTTAGAGAATTGACTATATGTTAATTCTCTAATGCGAGGAAGTGAACCAACTGACCGGAGCTATGTTTTTGCATGAGGAACCTCCCCTGTGAACCTAAATCTCCAAGGAATGTTTGTCTTCATAATTAATTTCCATTACTTGCTGTGCCGTTAGTTTAAATCTAAACATTTTTCAACCAAAGTTTGTGTTTTATTTCTTAAGCTAACCTTGAAATGAAACAACACCAATTCACTTTGAATTGGTATCATTTGTAATTTGAAAACCTTCCCAGTGAACGATCCTAGAGCCACTATGCTATAGTAGCTTTTTCTTTGCTACCCTAGTATATGGTGTAATAGGTTATAAATTTTGTTGATTACTCCCTCAATCAAGGAGCACTAGTTGGACACGAATTAACTGAGACACCAATTGGGCACGAATAATTCACATATCTATAGAGGAAAGTTTTTTGTTTGTCACCTTTTTAAGTCAACAAAAATGAAGCTAGATACATTGGAAATATCACCAGTTAGATCCCTTATCACTTTTTGAAGGGACTCTACCACTAACAAACACTAGGTAGCCTAGGTTTTTTAGTTTTTTCCTTTGTGAAGGATCTCACATCCTTCTTGTAGGGAAACTTCCTGAGAGGTCGGGAGCCACCATCTCGGGTTACGTGGCGACACTGTAGCAACGTACGTCTCGGGGCACGTGCGATCACTGTGGCAATGTACGCCTCGGGATGCGTGCGATCACTGTAGCGAGCAATACTCGGGTTTTGATAGTGATTGGAATCTTGAGAGGTCGGGAGCCACCATCTCGGGTTACGTGGCGGCACTATAGCAACGTACGTCTCGGGACGCGTGCGATCACTGTAGCGAGCGCGACTCGGTTTGCGATAGTGATTGGAATCCTGAGAGGTCGAGAGCCACCATCTCGGGTTACGTGGCGACACTGTAGCACCGTACGCCTGGGGGCGCGTGCGATCACTGTAGCGCGTGCGACAGTGATTGGAATCCTAAGAGGTCGGGAGCCACCATCTCGGGTTACGTCGCGACACTGTGGCAACGTACGTCTCAGGGCACGTGCGATCATTGTGGCAATGTACGTCTTGGTATGCGTGCGATCACTGTAGCGAGCGCGACTCGGGTTGCGAGTGTGATTGGAATCCTGAGATGTCATGAGCCATCATCTCGGGTTTCGTGTCGACACTGTAGCACAATACGCATCGGGACGCGTGCGCTCACTATGGCAACGTACGCCTCGGGACGCGTGCGATCAGTGTAGCGAGCGCGACTCGGGTGGCGATAGTGATTGGAATCCTGAGAGGTCGGGAGCCACCATCTCGGGTTACATGGCGGCACTGTAGCAACGTAAGTCTTGGGTCGCGTGCGATCATTGTAGCGAGCGTACGTCTCGGGACGCGTGCCATCACTATAGCGAGCGTGACTCGGGTTGCGAGTGTGATTGGAATCCTGAGAGGTCGGGAACCACAATCTCGGGTTACGTGGCGACACTGTAGCAATGTACGTCTCGGGGTTACGGGGTGACACTGTAGCAACGTACGTCTCGGGACGCGTGCGCTCATTGTAGCGAGCGCGACTCGGGTAGCGATAGTGATTGGAATCCTGAGAGGTCGGGAGCCACCATCTCCGGTTACGTGGCGGCACTGTAGCAACGTACGTCTCGGGTCGCGTGCGATCATTGTAGCGAGCGTACGTCTCGGGACGCGTGGCATCACTATAGCGAGCGCGACTCGGGTTGCGAGTGTGATTGGAATCCTGAGATGTCGTGAGCCACCATCTCGAGTTTCGTGTCGACACTGTAGCAATGTACGTCTCGGGGTTACGGGGTGACACTATAGCAACGTACTTCTCGGGACGCGTGCGCTCACTATAGCAACGTACGCCTCGAGACGCGTGCGATCATTGTAGCGAGCGCGACTCAGGTGGCGATAGTGATTGGAATCCTGAGAGGTCGGGATCCACCATCTCCGATTACGTGGCGGCACTGTAGCAACGTACGTCTCGGGTCGCGTGCGATCACTGTAGCGAGCGTACGTCTCGAGACGCGTGCCATCATTGTAGCGAGCGCGACTCGGGTTGCGAGTGTGATTGGAATCCTGAGATGTCGTGAGCCACTATCTCGGGTTTCGCGTCGACACTGTAGCACTGTACGCCTCGGACCGCGTGCGATCACTGTAGCGCGTGCGACAGTGATTGGAATCCTGAGAGGTTGCGAGCCACCATCTCGGGTTAAGTCGCGACACTGTAGCAACGTATGCTCGGGACACGTGCGATCACTGTAGCGCCGTACGTATCGGGACGCGTGCGGTCACTGTAGCAACGTAAGTCTCGGGACGCCTGCGATCACTATAGCGAGCGCGACTCGGGTTGCGAGTGTTATTGGAATCCTGAGATGTCGTGAGCCACCATCTCGGGTGTCATGTCGACACTGTAGCACCGTATGCCTCGGGGCGTGTGCGATCATTGTAGGGCATGCGACAGTGATTGGAATCCTAAGAGGTCGGGAGTCACCATCTCGGGTTACGTGTGATCACTGTAGAAACGTACGTCTCGGGACGCGTGCGATCACTATGTTGAGCGCGACTCGGGTTGCGAGTGTGATTGGAATCCTGAGAGGTCGGGAACCACAATCTCGGGTTACGTGGCGACACTATAGCAAATGTACGTCTCGGGTTACGTGACGACACTGTAGCAACGTACGCCTCGGGACGCGTGCGATCACTGTAGCGAGCGCGACTCGGGTTGCGAATGTGATTGGAATCCTGAGATGTCGTGAGCCACCATCTCGGGTTTCGCGTCGACACTGTAGCATCGTACGCCTCGAGGCGCGTGCGAACACTATATCGCGTGCGACAGTGATTGGAATCCTGAGAGGTCGGGAGCCAACATCTCGGGTTACGTGGCGACATTATAGCAACGTACGTCTCGGGACTCGTGCGATTACTATAACGAGCGCGACTCGAGTTGCGACAGTGATTGGAATCCTGAGAGGTCGGGAGCCACACACTCGGGTTACGTGGCGACACTGTAGCAACGTACGTATCGGGATGCGTGCGATCACTGTAGCAACGTACGTCTCGGGACGCGTGCAATAACTTTAGCGAGCGCGACTCGGGTTGCGAGTGTGATTGGAATCTTGAGATGTCGTGAGCCACCATCTCGGGTTTCGTGTCGAAATTGTCACAACGTACGCCTCGGGACGCGTGCGATCACTGTAGCGAGCGCGACTCGGGTCGCGATAGTGATTGGAATCCTGAGAGGTCGGGAGCCACCATCTCGGGTTACGCGGCGGCACTGTAGCATCGTACGTCTCGGGTTGCGTGCGATCACTATAGCGAGCGTACGTCTCGGGACGCGTGCCATCACTGTAGCGAGCGCGACTCGGGTTTCGAGTGTGATTGGAATCCTGAGATGTTGTGAGCCACCATCTCGGGTTTCGTGTCGACACTGTAGCATCGTACGCCTCGGGCCGCGTGCGATCACTATAGCGTGTGCGACAGTGATTGGAATCCTGAGAGGTTGCGAGCCACCATTTCGGGTTATGTCGCGACACTGTAGCAACGTACGCTCTGGACGCGTGCGATCACTGTAGCACCGTACGTAGTGGGACGCGTGCGGTCACTGTAGCAACGTACGTCTCGGGACGCCTGCGATGACTATAGCGAGCTCGACTCGGGTTGCGACTGTGATTGGAATCCTGAGAGGTCGGGAGCCACCATCTCAGGTTACGTGGCGACACTGTAGCAACGTAAGTCTCGGGACGTGTGCGATCACTATGGCAACGTACGTCTCGGGACGGGTGCGATCACTGTGGCAACGTACGTCTCGGGACGCGTGCGATCACTGTAGTGAGCGCGACTCGGGTTGCGACAGTGATTGGAATCCTGAGAGATCGGGAACAACAATATCGGGTTACGGGGCGACACTGTGGCAACGTACGTCTCAGGACGCGTGCGCTCACTATAGCTACGGACGCCTCGGGACGCGTGCGATCACTGTAGCGAGTGCAACTCGGGTTGCACGACTTGGCGCTGCTAGGCGACACTGTAGCAC